>NC_142736.1:8589208-8809208 GCF_051943395.1 Hippocampus bargibanti | reverse complement strand
GCACGACTGCAACTTGTTCCAGCAGTCACAATTGGCACAATGCAGAGCTGTTCCTGGAAGGTCAATCCTATCAGTATCTGAACTTGAAAGACTGATGATGGTGCGTGATTGAAAACATATAGATAGAAAAGAAATCCACAAGAGCAACGGGAAAGACAGTCACAATGTATTCTTTATTATCATCGCAACACCCACCATCAGCACCATTACTGCCAACACCATCATCAGCGCCCTCACATTGATTCTTTTCGGGTTCCAGATGGTTGCCATGGAGACATATGATTGTGTATAACCGAAGTAAATGTGTATGGGAAGGGAAGGAGGAGCAGGAAAAGAGTGGAGCAATTGCATCTGAGTCGAATACGGGAAATGAATCCGCTCAACCTGGGCAGCAGGAGCATTCCTGCTCACTGGAACCAATCAAGAGTCTAAACAGGGAGTAAGTATCTGATAGTATAATTCATCAATTATGGCAATTAACATGCAGGGGATTGCTTATAATTCTAACAATTAGATGGCAAATCACAATTGAAAGGTAACAGCCATCCCTACGCATTTCGAATAAGAAGTCAACCTTTGTTTGTCCTGCACAATATACAATAGAGTAAAAGATGGCTGCTCAATGTTGGGAGAATAAAGATTTTGGCTCAAGTTTCTCGTTCTCTTTTCATTCAGTTCAGAGAGTTTTTATTCAGTTCAGACAGTTCTCATCTCACTGGCCTTCAAAGTCGTCTCTTTCCACCTATTTATATATCTCTGTCCATTCTTGAAGATAAAAATGCGGGGATCCAGGATACAAGATGGCCACTAATTGCCGAATAAGAGATGGAACGCTACCCTCCAAATCCAGATTGCAATGGTAAACACATGAGATTAAATGCCCATGTGCAAAACCGAATTATTGCTGGTATGCTGAATGTCGGTTCACGATTGCTCGTCGGGAATGGCTGCGAGCACTCACACTTAAGCATGCGAGGTCCTTCTTCTGCAAATTGGGTCTGAGACATGCAATATAAATGACACCTTCCTGCTGTGTCTCTGATGCACCAATTTACAGGAACTGTAAACTCCAAATACCTTTTCCGGGATTTTCTGTGACCAGTTTCAGTTGCTATCATCAATTTTGTCTTCAGTATCTTTAATTTATTGTGACATCACGAAAGGTTCGCCGCATAAGATGGAGTCTTCTTAGATCAAAGTTTCAGCAAAACCAACATTTCTTATTCTTCCTTTTGCGAGTGTCAAAAAAAAATTCATTAAGGTGTCAAAATAGATTTGCAAAAATGTTAAGGTTCCAACTGAAGTTTGTTCTCAGGATTCAAAAACAACTCTCCTCCGCATTGCGTGGGTTACATACTCCTCCTGTGTCTTAGAAGTCATTTTACTTCCTCTTCTCACTCTCCCTATGCTCTTTTATGTCCTTTCTTTTATACACCCCACTCCACCCACCTGCTTTCATGAAATGGCTGAAGCAGCCACACCTGTTGGGGTTGTGAGGCATGCTGGGAAACCATGCGTTTGTCTTGTCAGCCAATTTGGCGTGCGCGACAGGCTTCTGTGATGCCACAACCTTGATCTCTCCGTTTGAGAATGCACAGGTATATCAGCACTGTTTTTGATTTGGAGGAATGTCTGTGCCATGTGACTGTCATTGTTGGACAACTCTGGGGCGGTTGTGTTTTATTGCGCCTGTAATGGGCAACATTTTCCCAGCCCCCGGTGCTGTTGCATGTGACTGGATGGATACATGGCTTGAAGAGCCCACAATGAGAAGAAAGGAGCGTCAGCGCAAAGCGCCGATGCTTATGTGGAACTATGATTCGCTACATGGAAATGAAGAGGATTTACATGGGACATGAGATTTGAGCAATCTATTCTCCTCAAATGGATGCTACAGCTTTGTGTTTGTGCTTAAAAATTAGCATGTAGCAGACATGCACATTTTCATTTCACCATGTCCCTAATCCACTGGTGAAAAGGACGTCGGTTGTCCTTTAAAGGACAACCGACACCATTTTTTGTTTCCTAACTGACATCAGAAAAACGTTTTATCGCATCTAAAATACCCAAAACATGCAGGCTGATATTTTTAGTCAAAGGCAGCAGAAAAACGTTTTATAGCATCTAAAATACCCAAAACATGCAGGCTGATACACCAATAAAAGGAGGTAACGTGTCCGAAAACTACTACAAAATGACCTCGGTGATGGCATGTTTCAGAAGGTCCCGCCACCCTGTTCGTGACCTCATGTCAGGACGTCTTGCCTTGCTCTAGAATCAAAACAATGGCTTCAAAATCAGAAAAGATTATTTCTTTTACTCATCCAGTTATGAATATGATTCAAATAGTTGTGAAGAGGAAAGCATAAATTTTTGCAATCGATTAAATAAGTCCTTCCGTCTAAATTCGAGCCGTCAGGACTCCAATGTAGCATCCCAGAAAATGCACAAGATGGCGCCCAAGCTCCGTTGGAAATGGGCTGATTTGTCTGCTAGGAATTTGTGTGAACTAGTATCAAATAGTAGTCTTGGTGCAACACACGATTCACCATCGCGTTATTTATGTGTTTTCCTTCTAATTTTGCCATCAATACGATGTTTTCAGACCAAACAAAGTACCTAAAATGGATTGTGTGTCGCTTAATCGGTCAAGGGCGTTCCTGACGTGACGTCACGTCAGAAATCGTCACCAACTCGAAAACAAGACTTCCTGAATATTCAGCGCGAGTCTTAAAACGTAAAGTGTAGCTATATGCGGTGGAATGTTTGTAAAATACATTCAGTAGAAGTCATTTGAAGTGATTTTACAAATTATGGACACAACGTGTCCGAAGGCGTCTGTTGTCCTTTAAGGCATTTCCTAGTTGCTGCGACATCGTGTTCAATGTGTCTGTCATGAAAGAAAGAATGTTGAAAAGTGGCGCATGAGGAGATTTCAAAGAATACAATGGTGAATTAAATGAGGTCAATGAGAGGATCAAAAAGGAAAGATGGAAGGGGTGACAAGTCAAAGATAGTAAAACGTGGAGTTGTCAAAGTCTGTTTCACAACCCAAAATGCCGTTCATGAACAAGAAATGGGAATTTGACAGCAAAATTCTGTTGCAATACTTTTTCGGCTGTTGAGAATAAAGACACACAAACTCACACACGCACACAAACACACACAGCCATACGCACACACACACGCACATATGCACACATACACGCATGCACACACACACACACACACACACACACAAACACACACACACACACACACACGCACACACACACACACACACACACACACACACACACACACACACACACACGCACACTACCACACACACTGACACATAAGATTATCAAACGGTATGGCCATACACCCACGCAGTCTAATTAGGACCACAAACATCAGCACAATGAAAGCGTGCCTCAGTCAGCTGTGCCTGAACTCCCGCGTTAATAATGTGGCTCCTAATGATGTTGCTTGAAAGCCGTAGTCAAATGTGCAACGTGCATACTCTCTTGAAAGAGGATTAGAGCCATCAGGATCGCTGGCGATCCCACCCTCCCCTCCCACAGCCTCTTCAGCCTGCTGCCATCGGGTAGGAGACTGCGGAGTCTCAGAGCCAAGACCAGCAGGCTCAAGGACAGTTTCTGCCACCAGGCAGTCCGGAGACTTAACTCCCTCCCAGCCCTGCCCAGCCTGCCCCTTCCCACTGCCACACTCACCGAACTCTGAGTACACGCTACATGCTGTACGATCATCGTGAACTCTATTTTTTTGTTCTTTCTCATTTTTTTTCTGCAAGACCTCACCTCAACCCTTTCTTGTTGTTTGTTTTTGCATTACTACATTACGTCACTTTATATACGTCACTTTCTTACTTTGCATATGTCACTATCTCACTTTACATACGTCACTACCTCACTTTCCAGACGACACTACCTCACTTTACATTCAGAAATTACATGTATTGTCTGTTGTCAATTTTATGTCTTTTTAGCCACATTATAATGCACGCTGGGTCCGAGAGGACATTGAGTGAATGCTGGCGCGTGTGGCTGCCGCTGCTCACCCGCAGAAAAAATATCCATTGACTGTAAAGTGTCCTTGAGAGTTTTGAAAGGCACTTATCAATGAAATGTATTATTATTATTATTATTAATTTCATCTGTGCTGTATGTCATGCATATTAGTATATTTGACAATAAAGCTGACTTTGACTTTGACTTTGATGATTATACAAATAAAGACCTACAATTGACGAGTAAAGCGTCCTAAGCAGCATTTTGCCACTGGAAATGTAGTGCAATGAGCAATTACCTCGCGATTGGACACAAGCTTGAATTGAGAAAATGTTGTCCTCTGGAAATGTAATCACCATATTTACTATACTATGAAGATTGTAACATGCACCTTCAACGAATGGCCAATATTAAAACAGTTTTCATAAATATGGCGCACTGCATGAAAAGAATAAAAGCTATGATACTGGCTAAGGTTGTGCAATACATCCATAAAATGGAGTTACGCAAATGGTATATCGTATAATACAATACAGATTTATTTATCTCGAGCTTTCAAAACAACTGCATCTGGAATATAGTGCTTTACAGAACATTTAAAATACTACGTCCAACAAATCAGACAATTGATCCATGTCTAGTCCATACAAATACACATATATTGTGCCATTCCCCTCATATAATACCTTATCAAATGGCATTACAATACAATAAATGAAAGAAGAAAGCTTTGAAGACAATTCAACAAAAGGACACATGAACAATGGGGGTTCACTTACTCAATGGGCTAAGCCTATCCTTAGAAGTCTCGACTGTCTCCTTCCTTCGTTTTGTCAATAGTTAACTATGCTTTAGGTATTATCTTCATTTGTATATATAATACATAACTGTGCAGAGCTCACAACAATGTTTGAGTGTGTGTTAGTGAATGCACGTGTTAATTAGCATCGGGAAGAATCCAGTAGTGGACCGTCAAGGCCTGTAAAGCTTTCTCTGCTGGCCTAAAAATATCTGAATCAATGACTGATGTTAATTATTTTGTCCATGAATTCTTATTAAATAATTTCAAATAGTCTCTCAGTTTCCTTTCATTACCTTTCCCATGTTGCGTGCTTCCAGATGTGTGTTTTGTATTTCAATCAAATTTCAGCCATCATTTGTTACCACGGTCAGAAATCTTCCTGGATGCCTTCACGATCAGTTCTGCAGGCCCTGTTGCATCAAATGTGTCAATCAAACTGTTGCTCGAACCAATCATATTTCGAGTTGGCAACCAAAAAGGGGTGCCAACGTCTTCTTGAAAGTGCTGGTCAATGTCAGAAACTGCTGTGATCATAAGCCACAAGAGCATACTGGCCAGAGCTAGCACATAGTATCAGTCGCGAGCTGCATAAGCAAATATATTTTGTTGATTTAATAGAGGTTTTCTCAACCCACAAAGGCTGAAGGAAGAGAATAAATGGATTTGGTTGGAGATTTACTGTAAACGCCACTTTCAAGACGGACTTTTCAAGAAAAAATGGACATAATTAAGAAAGGTCATTCAGTTATTTCCTGGCTAATTGTACCCTCTAGTGGACTTGTAGTAAATCACACCATGCATTTTTCAGTCTGGATTGATTCAGATGTAGCACTACGGAAGGCCTGGAAGAACCTTTTTTGTTTGTTTGTTTCATGCTTATAATTACCACTAGATTGCATAGGAGCACAAACAGGGAAACAAGTCAAAAGGAATATAAAGAGACTAACGCCATATATAAGACCCATTTGATTAGAAAGAGCCTTATATTGAGGAAAATACAGTAGGAAGGAGGATTGAGTTTCACGTTGAACGGAAAATTGCAGTTTGTTTTTATTTTGTTTTGTTTTGGTGACACCCGTCCCTGCAACCTTTCTGGGATAAGTTATATATTTATTGTATTAGCTTTTTAACCATCTGAAAATGTTAATTAAATAAGATTTTATTCCTTTGCTTATCAAACGTTTGTGTTAATCTGTTCTCATCCAAGTCGATTAAAAGTTTAATAGTCATTATCAGTGTCAAAAAGCTAGCGGACACCAGTGCAGACAACTCTGAAAAGTTGCCTGCCCGGCCATAGTTGCCTGCCCCATTTTTCACAACTTGAAACACAATAAGACAATTAATCACAAAAAAAAACATTGTTGCAAACTATGAAGGATTTTTTTAATTAAGGAAGTACCAATCACAAATGGTCCCTTGCTTAATTTATGGTAAATATCCATTGCTCAAGATTTTGCTCTAGTTGTCGTCATGGTGCACGTTGCAATGTTTGCGGTGCGTTGTCTGTAAAAGCCACGTGCACTGCTCTTTCTCACCGCCTTTCAAACATCTCAAGTACACTTGACAGTCACGGTATTGTCCGAAGCACGAAACAGGCTTCTGATTGGCTGCCGTGCCGAGTATGTAAATTGCCAAACAAACATTCGTGTGGCAATTTGCATACTCTGCACGGCAGCCAATCAGAAGCCTGGCAATTAGCAGGCTATTGATTTACAGTGACTGTAAAGTGTACTTGAACGTTTTGAAAGGCGCTTAGAAAGAAAAGTCCAAGGGCTTGTAGCGGTTTGCTTGTAGCTTTTGCTTTATTGAATAAAACAAACGTTTGATTTGAAAATAATCTTTTTTTGTTTGTTTGTTTTTTTGTCGGCCACCCGGGCCGAGACGTTTTGAAAGTTGTGCGCCCAACGTAAAAGTTGGACGGGTAGACGTTATTTCAAACACTGTCATTATATTACCAATCATTATTGTACCAACAGTGGGCTGGTACTTTACTTTTTTTGTTGCTCTTATACTGCCCATGTAAAACCAAAAAAAATATTGTTTTCGTCCTCGTAAACTCTGTCAATGGTTTACAAAGCTGTTACAAAATTTGAGCCGGTGTCATAGCTTTTTTTCCAGGTCATAAAAATTCTAGACATTTTATTCGACCAACACATTGGAATGTACTGCAATGGAATTTGAATCAACAACAAAAGGTTCGGGATAAATAGTCTGAGTTGGAGTCTTCTGACTTGCCTGCGATGCCATCTGGTTGAACTATGAGTGATGGCTTCAATCCCAATTGTGTTTGTATAAAAGCACCACTGATTGGTTTCCATCCAACCATTTATTTACTTATGAATTAATTTGAGTAAATGTTAGCATTTTTATTAGTTCTGTAGAATCTTCTTACCCATTCTTCAGTGATCAACTATAATGTTCAAAAGCTCCTTGGATGCCAGCCACTCAGAATACAGGGATAAATCAGCTTTTGGCTTTATGTGTGGAGAGTACAAATGATAAAGATAGTAAGAGAGTCAAAGAGCGCTATTCTCCTCTTGAAAACGAATGAGTCCACAGCATGTCTAGTGGCTTCTTGTCGTTATGTTGGGGTCACTGTCAGTAGGAGAGCTTCTGGTTGTGCCTCTCTGAGCTTTTACATATTTTGCCCTGATTTTTTTAATGAAAACTAGCAGCTCTCATGTAAACCTGTTTGCTGCCTTGTGATACCGATGCTCCCTTGCACTGTAAATAAATTTTATTGGCTGGTAAGCATTTTATTTCTTTTCCTTTCTCCGTGTTAAAGACGCTAACTATCCTCGCATTGTGTTGTAATATGGCCTAATTTTGCACCAGGAGTTGCCAAGCCTTGTGTGTTGCTTCAAAGAATAATTTTAGAACATATTTCTAGAATGTTCCTGCCCTAATTGTGTCAGAGCACAAACCGATGGCAGAGAAAAAATCCTTATCTCCTTGACAAAGTTGGACAAATACTTAATTTTTTAAACTACTGTATTTTCTGCACAGTAAGGCAGACCTCAAAGCATTCAATTTTCTTAAAAGCTGACAGTGCGCTAATATACAATATTATACAATAAACGAAGACAACACGAAAAGCATTATTTACTTCTGACTAAATGAAGGAAGGAGACAAGCAAGACAGGTGTCAAAGTCAAGGCCCGGGGCCAAATCTGGCCCGTCGCATAATTTTATTCAAAAGCAAATCAAACATTTCAAGTGCTTGCTAAATTCCGAACCAAAATTTCAAATTGTTGTGTGTAAACCACAATAACAGTCATTATTCTTGGCTTCAGGTAAAAAAAAAACACAATATTAATTTGTTGTGCGTTCTGTATGTAATATGTGGAGGAGATGAAGAATTCTAATGGTTTCCCCAAATTAATAACAACCCTCAAGAGGAAACCATAACTACAATTTGGCCCATGGCAAAAAAAGGCTCTGACTTAAAGGACAACCGACGCCTCTGGACACGTTGTGTCCATAATTTGTAAAATCTCTTCAAATGACTTCTACTGAGCGTATTTTACAAAGATTCCACCGCATATAGCTATATTTTACATTTTAAGACTTGCGCTGAATATTCAGGAAGTCTTGTTTTCGAGTTGGTGACGATTTCTGACGTGCCCTTGCCCTTGACCGATTAAGCGACACACAATCCATTTTAGGTACTTTGTTTGGTCTGAAAACATCGTGTTGATGGCAAAATTAGAAGGAAAACACATAAATAACGCGATGGTGAATCGTGTGTTGCACCAAGACTACTATTTGATACTAGTTGACACAAATTCCCAGCAGACAAATCAGCCCATTTCCAACGGAGCTTGGGCGCCATCTTGTGCATTTTTTTTCTTTTAACTTCAAGACAGCGCCGCAAGAGTGGCTGCCTTTCCAGCAGCTCATGTATTTTGTTTTTCTACTTTCATTCCTTTCATCATTTTGCTGGTGTGAAATGTAAATTTCTCCACTGCGAGACTATTAAAGGCAAATCCAATCAAATCCAATTTTCTGGGAGGCTACATTGGAGTCCTGACTCCAATGTAGGACTTCCTTAATCGATTGCAAACATTTATGCTTTCCTCTTCAGAACTACAGTAAAGTCTCGTCATATCGATATTCTCGGGAGTCCGAAAAATATCGATATAACCGGGACTATCGATATATCCGACCCTGCGCGCATGTAATTTTCTCCGTGCGTGCATAGAAATAGTATCGTAATAAGCGGGACTATCGATATAACCGATATCGATATAACGAGACTTTACTGTATTTGAATCACATTCATATCTGGATGAGTAACAAGAAAGCATCTTCTCCAAATCTGAAGCCATTGTTTTCATTCTAGAGCAACGCCAAACGTCCTGGCGTGACGTCAGGAACAAGTAGGCGGGACCTTCTGAAACTCGCCATCTCCGAGGTCATTTTGAAGTAGTTTTGGGACATTTTAACTCATTTTTATTGGTGTTTTATATTTGACTAACAATATCAGCCTGCGTCTTTTGGGTATTTTAGATGCTATGAAACGTTTTTCTGATGTCAGTTAAGACACAAAAATGGTGTCGGTTGTCCTTTAAAGGATATTTCTCCCCATGTACATGCACATGAGGTTTGCGTGACTTTTTTGTTAAATCAATTGCCTTCATAAATTGTGTCTTTCATTTGTTGTTTTGCAATGGCATTTGTATTCATATTTCAGTGTTTATGAACAGTCATCATAGCATTGTTCTGGTGGGTGTGAAGGTTCTATATATTTTTAAAAAGTATTGTATTGTATCCCTTTGTTTCATAGTGCAACCCTAGCCACAATTGTGTGTGTGTGTGTGTGTGTGTTATAATGCTGTGTGCCCCATTCATGAAAACTGTTTAATTATGCAGGTATGCCATTGAAGATGCACCTTATAATCCAAAGTGCCTTATTGTGCAGAAAATATGGTAACTTGCAATTTCATTTTTGGTGATGGTGTGCCATCTACTGACCCCCGATTTAGTTGGCAGTGTTGCAAACAGTTCAAACAGATTTACTACACAATTTTTGAAATTATGTGTTATTCAGGAGAACATTCTTTTTTTCAATATTATGATTTCACAATAAAGGAAAAATGAGTGTGATCATTTCAGATGTTTTTTTTTTTTGTGATAAACAACTGCTCGTCCTAGCTACCCAGCACCAGAAAATGGTTCCTAAATTCTCTATATTCATTCACAGGATGAATAAAGCATCTGTTTATCCATCAATCCAGCGATCTTGCATGACCTGGCTGGATCAGAATCAGAATCATCTTTATTGCCAAGAACACACAAGGAATTTGTTTCTGGTCGAACACGCTGCACTACACATTTGCAATTCTGTGTCATATCTAATAAATCTGGTTGACTTTGTTCCCTTCCAGTTTTCTTAAATTATTATAATTGGGTCTTTCAACCATTCAACCATTTGGTTTAAGCAAGGTTTCATTTCTTGATTCCTCAAGTGAAACAAAAAAACACTTGCTCGCCAACTGAATACATGCATGCATATTTAATCCACACAGGTATTTTCATAGCTATTTAAAAGTTGCAGAGTCACCAGGCGAATTGGACGGTGTTGGCCATTAGGGTGCGGCAGGTTTCACGGTGGGGTCGGCCCACCGGGAGCTCGGCTTGAGGGGTCTTGCCAGGTACACGGACGGCTGGGAAATCTTGTCCTTTCCATTTGGAGCCTTCAGGGGTCGCCACAGCGAATCAATGTCCTCCATCTATCCCGGTTTTGTGCATCCTCTTCTCTCACACCAGCTACCTTCATGTCCTCTTTGACCACATCCACAAACCTCCTCTTCGGTCTTCCTCTCGGTCTCGTGCCTGGCAGTTAAAGGCTCAGCATTCTTCTCCCGATATAGTCACTCTCTCTCCTCTGGACATGTCCAAACCATCTCAGTCTGGCCTCTCTGACTTTCTCTCCAAATACTCTAATATGAGTTGTCCCTCTAATGTACTCATTCCTGATCCTATCCAACCTGGTCACTCCCAAAGAAAACCTCAACATCTTCAGCTCTGTTACCTCCAGCTCTGCTTCCTGTCTTTTCTTCAGTGGCACTGTCTCCAGTCCAAACATCATGGCTGGTCTGACCACTGTTTTATACACTTTTCCTTTCATCCTAGCTGAAACCCTTCTTCACACATCACACCTGACATTTTTCTCCAGCCACTCCAGCCTGCCTGGACACGCTTCTTCACCTTTTTTTCCACACTCTCCATTGCTCTGGACAGTTGACCCCAAGTACTTAAAATTACAAAGATTCCACCGCATATAGCTATATTTTACGTTTTAAGATTCGTGCTGAATATTCAGGAAGTCTTGTTTTTGAGTTGATGACGATGCCTGATGTGACGTCACGTCTGAAAGCGACACACAATGCATTTTGCGTACTTTAGTCTGAAAACTTCATGTTGATTTGTGTTGATGGCGAAATTAGAAGGAAAACATAAATAACGCGATCGTGAATCGTTGTGTTTTGCACCAAGACTACTATTTGATACTAGTTGACTAGTTGAATTCCCAGCAGACAAATCAGCCGAATGCCAACGGAGCTTGTGCGCCATCTTGTGCATTTTCTAGGACGCTACATTGGAGTCCAGACGCCTTAAAACGAGCCGGAAGGACTTCTTTAATCGATTGCAAATGTTTATTCTTTCCTCTTCAGAACTATTTGAATCATATTCACAACTGGATGAGTAACAAGAAAGCATCTTCTCCGAATCTGAAGCCATTGTTTTGATTCGAGAGCAAGGCAAGACGTCTTAGCGTGACGTCACGAACAAGGGGGCGGGACCTTCTGAAACTCGCCATCCCGAGGTCATTTTGAAGTAGTTTTGGGACACTTTAATTCATTTTTATTGGTGTTTTGCATTTGACTAAAAATATCAGCCTGCGTGTTTTGGGTATTTTAGATGGTATTAAACATTTTTCTGTTGTCAGTGAGGACACAAAAACATGGTGTCGGTTGTCCTTTAAGGAGTATCATTCTGCCATTTATTTGCCAGTAAATTATTCGCCTTGCCACTGCTTGTGACCCCAAATTTGGGATTTCGTGATCTTGTCATAGTTATTCTTGTAGCTCTCGGCCAGATGCTGTTTGTTTTTCTGATTCTGATTTTTTTTTATTCTCTGCGGTTGTGAATACGGTACGTCTAATTTTGTTTTGTCGTCACTTTGTTTTTTCTCCTTGCCCTTGTGCATGTGCTTTTTGTCTTCACATAGTTTTTAATTCTGGTCCTTATTTGACCACAGTTTGATTTTTGTCGGCGCATATTTACATCACCAAATTAAATTTTTTGTATAGCACACCTGTCCCCGTCTGCTGTTTTGGGATCCAGTTACTTACTTCGCTCCAAACATTGCGAGACTTATTTCCGCTTAGTTTGATCGTGAGAGCTAGTGGGATTCAATCTGCAGTAAATCTGCACCTAAAAGCTCGCAACCACTCATTTGACGACAGTGAGGTTAAAATCTTAGCAAACGAAATTACTGAGATGGTTTCAAAGAGGAGTAAAAGAAGCATTTTTTTTGTAAGACAGAAAAACCCTTCACTAAATTGCCATGGTGGTTTGAGGTTTAATTTAGACCGTGCTTACAACAGACTTCCTAGGTCATTACCACGTAAACTTAGTCATGCTAATGATGTGAAACCAGTGTTAATGGGACAATCAGAGCCAGACATAGTCCATTAGAGGTATTATATATATATATATATATATATATATATATATATATATATATCTCCATAGCCTGTCTTGGCGATTATCTGGCTACGATCAGTCACCTCCTCTACATGGATGACATAAAGTTGTATGCTAAGAGCGAAAGGGACATAGACTCCCTGATCCACACAACCAGGATCTACAGCAGTGATATCGGAATGTCATTCGGGCTGGAGAAATATAGTCGGATGGTGACTAAGAGGGGCAAGGTAGTCCACACTGAAGGGGTCTCACTCCCTGAAGGAACAATAGCAGACATTGAAAACAGCTACAAGTACCGAGGTATACCACAGGCCAATGGCAACCTCGAACGAGCAACAAGGAAAGCGGCTACGACCAAATACCTCCAGCGGGTGAGGCAAGACCTCAGAAGCCAGCTCAATGGCAAGAACAAGACCCGGGCAATAAACAGCTATGCCCTGCCAGCTATGCCCTGACAGATACCCTGCAGGAATAACAAGGTGGCCAAAGGAAGAGATCCAGACCACGGATGTGAAGACCCGAAAACTCCTCACCATGCATGGAGGGTTCCATCCCAAGTCCAGGACCCTGAAACTATACACAAGCCGTAAGGAAGGAGGCCGGGCACTAGTGAGTGTGAGAGCCACTGTCCAGGATGAAACATCCCAGCTCCATGAATACATTAAAGAGAAGGCTCCAATGGATGATGTACTCAGAGAATGTCTCAGACAATGGGGAACAGAGGATGATGTGCTGGATGAGGGACAATCATGGGAGGCAAAGCCCCTACACGGGATGTACCACCGAACCATAGCAGAAGTGGCTGATCTCAAGAAGTCCTATCAGTGGCTAGAGAGGGCTGGCCTAAAGGACAGCACAGAGGCACTCATCCTGGCTGCCCAAGAGCAGGCCCTGAACACCAGAGCCATCGAGGCAGGGATATACCACACCAGACAAGACCCAAGGTGTAGGTTGTGCAAAGAGGCACCTGAGACAATCCAACACATAACTGCAGGGTGTAAGATGCTGGCAGGGAAAGCCTACATGGAGCGCCATAACCAGGTGGCTGCCATAGTCTACCGAAACATCTGTGCGGAGTATGGACCGGAAACCCCAAGGTCAAAATGGGAAACACCTCCCAAGGTGGTGGAGAATGACCGAGCAAAGATCCTGTGGGACTTCCAGATACAGACTGACAAGATGGTAATGGCCAACCAACCAGATATCGTGCTCATAGATAAAGGAGAAAGGAAAGCCGTTGTTGTGGATGTAGCGGTCCCGAGTGATGGAAACATCAGAAAGAAGGAACATGAGAAAATCGAGAAATACCAAGGGCTCAGAGAGGAGCTGGAGAGAGCCTGGAAGGTAAAGGTGACAGTCGTGCCTGTGGTGGTCGGAGCACTCGGGGGGGCGGGACCTTCTGAAACTCGCCATCCCGAGGTCATTTTGAAGTAGTTTTGGGACACTTTAATTCATTTTTATTGGTGTTTTGCATTTGACTAAAAATATCAGCCTGCGTGTTTTGGGTATTTTAGATGGTATTAAACATTTTTCTGTTGTCAGTGAGGACACAAAAACATGGTGTCGGTTGTCCTTTAAGGAGTATCATTCTGCCATTTATTTGCCAGTAAATTATTCGCCTTGCCACTGCTTGTGACCCCAAATTTGGGATTTCGTGATCTTGTCATAGTTATTCTTGTAGCTCTCGGCCAGATGCTGTTTGTTTTTCTGATTCTGATTTTTTTTTATTCTCTGCGGTTGTGAATACGGTACGTCTAATTTTGTTTTGTCGTCACTTTGTTTTTTCTCCTTGCCCTTGTGCATGTGCTTTTTGTCTTCACATAGTTTTTAATTCTGGTCCTTATTTGACCACAGTTTGATTTTTGTCGGCGCATATTTACATCACCAAATTAAATTTTTTGTATAGCACACCTGTCCCCGTCTGCTGTTTTGGGATCCAGTTACTTACTTCGCTCCAAACATTGCGAGACTTATTTCCGCTTAGTTTGATCGTGAGAGCTAGTGGGATTCAATCTGCAGTAAATCTGCACCTAAAAGCTCGCAACCACTCATTTGACGACAGTGAGGTTAAAATCTTAGCAAACGAAATTACTGAGATGGTTTCAAAGAGGAGTAAAAGAAGCATTTTTTTTGTAAGACAGAAAAACCCTTCACTAAATTGCCATGGTGGTTTGAGGTTTAATTTAGACCGTGCTTACAACAGACTTCCTAGGTCATTACCACGTAAACTTAGTCATGCTAATGATGTGAAACCAGTGCTAATGGGACAATCAGAGCCAGACATAGTCCATTAGAGGTATTTTATATATATATATATATATATATATATATATATATATATATATATATATATATATATATATATATATATATATCTCCATAGCCTGTCTTGGCGATTATCTGGCTACGATCAGTCACCTCCTCTACATGGATGACATAAAGCTGTATGCTAAGAGCGAAAGGGACATAGACTCCCTGATCCACACAACCAGGATCTACAGCAGTGATATCGGAATGTCATTCGGGCTGGAGAAATATAGTCGGATGGTGACTAAGAGGGGCAAGGTAGTCCACACTGAAGGGGTCTCACTCCCTGAAGGAACAATAGCAGACATTGAAAACAGCTACAAGTACCGAGGTATACCACAGGCCAATGGCAACCTCGAACGAGCAACAAGGAAAGCGGCTACGACCAAATACCTCCAGCGGGTGAGGCAAGACCTCAGAAGCCAGCTCAATGGCAAGAACAAGACCCGGGCAATAAACAGCTATGCCCTGCCAGCTATGCCCTGACAGATACCCTGCAGGAATAACAAGGTGGCCAAAGGAAGAGATCCAGACCACGGATGTGAAGACCCGAAAACTCCTCACCATGCATGGAGGGTTCCATCCCAAGTCCAGGACCCTGAAACTATACACAAGCCGTAAGGAAGGAGGCCGGGCACTAGTGAGTGTGAGAGCCACTGTCCAGGATGAAACATCCCAGCTCCATGAATACATTAAAGAGAAGGCTCCAATGGATGATGTACTCAGAGAATGTCTCAGACAATGGGGAACAGAGGATGATGTGCTGGATGAGGGACAATCATGGGAGGCAAAGCCCCTACACGGGATGTACCACCGAACCATAGCAGAAGTGGCTGATCTCAAGAAGTCCTATCAGTGGCTAGAGAGGGCTGGCCTAAAGGACAGCACAGAGGCACTCAGTGAGCACAATCAGTGGGGCCACAGGGAGGGGTCCCGCGGCCCCCCCCCCCCCAACCTGAGAGTAGGGACCTATCATAGCTGTGTCCGGCGCCACCATGTCTGGACATTAGGGATATATAAATGGGGCCGATACGACCAGTCAGACTTTAGTTCGCTGACGAAGCCTCTTGGATAGGAGGCGAAACGTCCGAAACCTTCACTTTTGTACAGATGACGGCTGAAGAAACCTTCTCATCGATGGACCACTCCTGTACGACTGAGAGCTTACACAGACGTATACTGTGTATATAAAAAACTCGCTAGTATTTTGACAAAGTCACTTCTTCACATTATAATGGTAGACTGCCAGTCAAGAGGGAGCATCAAGCATGGTAGGTTGAGCTCACGAAGGGGTCTGCATGGTCTCTCCTCGAACACTTTGGGTGTCAAGAGCCGTTCATGCTAAACTTACCCCATGGAGTGATTCCAAGTAATTTGCTCTTTAGACATGAAGCCTATTTAATTCATCAACTCCTGTAGATTGCTGATATCAATGAATTGTTGTTATTTCTGGCTAGTTTTGCAGGAACACTGAATCACCTGTGACAAATCGCATCTGTCTTAACAAACGCAAGGCATACAACATTGTGGAAATGAGTCACAATCACACAGTTTAACCATAATAAAAGTGACGATTTGTGAGAATAGGGAACAGTTGTAATTCACAATGAACAAAATGTTCTTTAATTAGAGCAGTTTATTCAACATGAGCTGTTAAGTGATAGTTAGTACATGGAAACAGTGCAAGCAATGAATGCTAAGGATGCTTTCTAATGTGCTAACCCAGCGGTCGGGAACCTATGGCTCGCGAGCCATATATGGCTCTTTTAATGATTGCATATGGCTCGTCGATAAAACTAAATACATATTCTCGCTTTTTCGCTGTTCATTTCATGTTGGGCCTGCAGTCGGTGCAATGCGCAATATTGACTATATTGATATTGACCTAGGTTGGACAAAAGCGCAATTTTGATTGGATGATACTCGCCGTCATGTTGAAACAGGTAAACACCCATTTAAATAAGCCAGGTGATGAAGAAAATGCTGAGTACACTTCAGCTTGAATGCGCCGGAGGATTCGCCTTTGTGGAGACAAAAGGTTCTGATTGTAATTTGCAATGAAACAATACAATCGATGAAACAATTGAATGTCAGTCGCATTTTAACAAGCCCCATGCTTACATTAACATCAATATACTTCTGCGAGAGACAGCAGAAAGCAAGTGTGGAAGGTAATGAGCCGTGTGAAGGCTAGCTAGCAGTAACTTGTTTAACCTCATTGTCGTCAATGAGGTTAAAATCTTAGCGAAAGAACATAGATGGTTTGAAAGGGGGGTAAAAGAAGCGATTCTTATAAAACAACAAAATCCTTCATTAAACCGGTCTGGTGGGGTGAGGTTCAATTTGGATCGTTCATACAATAGCCTGCTCAGGCAAAACAGGTTAGGCAACTTTCGCAATGCTGATGAGGGTCGTTATGCTGATGAGGTGATACCGGGGGGGGGGGGGGTAATAGGCCAGTCGTTAGTCAGGGATGTAGGAACAATCAGTGGGGCCACAGAGAGGGGTCCCGCGCCCCCCCCCCCAACCTGAGAGTAGGGACCTATCATAGCTGTGTCTGGCGCCACCATGTCTGGACAGCCACTGTCCAGGATGAAACATCCCAGCTCCATGAATACATTAAAGAGAAGGCTCCAATGGATGATGTACTCAGAGAATGTCTCAGACAATGGGGAACAGAGGATGATGTGCTGGATGAGGGACAATCATGGGAGGCAAAGCCCCTACACGGGATGTACCACCGAACCATAGCAGAAGTGGCTGATCTCAAGAAGTCCTATCAGTGGCTAGAGAGGGCTGGCCTAAAGGACAGCACAGAGGCACTCATCCTGGCTGCCCAAGAGCAGGCCCTGAACACCAGAGCCATCGAGGCAGGGATATACCACACCAGACAAGACCCAAGGTGTAGGTTGTGCAAAGAGGCACCTGAGACAATCCAACACATAACTGCAGGGTGTAAGATGCTGGCAGGGAAAGCCTACATGGAGCGCCATAACCAGGTGGCTGCCATAGTCTACCGAAACATCTGTGCGGAGTATGGACCGGAAACCCCAAGGTCAAAATGGGAAACACCTCCCAAGGTGGTGGAGAATGACCGAGCAAAGATCCTGTGGGACTTCCAGATACAGACTGACAAGATGGTAATGGCCAACCAACCAGATATCGTGCTCATAGATAAAGGAGAAAGGAAAGCCGTTGTTGTGGATGTAGCGGTCCCGAGTGATGGAAACATCAGAAAGAAGGAACATGAGAAAATCGAGAAATACCAAGGGCTCAGAGAGGAGCTGGAGAGAGCCTGGAAGGTAAAGGTGACAGTCGTGCCTGTGGTGGTCGGAGCACTCGGGGCAGTGACCCCCCAAACTCGACGAGTGGTTGCAACAGATCCCGGCAGTGACGTGCAGTCAATGGAGGCAGGTGAGGCAGTGCCTCACCTGTCATCATGGAAAGCTGTCATATAAATATCAAATGAAAAAATAAATTAAACAGTTACATGTATTTAGTGATTTGTACTTTAAAGTTCTTGTCCATTTAACTTCACCGTTTTAGGATTTTTTTCTAAATCGCTGAATTTTCACATTTACCGTTCAAATACTAAGTAGAGACGAGCGGTGACGTCATTGATGATGTCAGTGCCTCACCAGCCATGAACCTCACCGCACGTCACTGGATCCCGGGAACAACATCGGACATCTCGGTCCAGAAAAGCACAGTGCTGGGAACAGCACGGATACTGCACAGAACCCTCAAGCTTCCTGGCCTCTGGTAGAGGACCCGAGCTGAAATGGGGGACAGACACCACCCATGGTGGGTGAGACGCGGATATATATATATATATATATATATATATATATATATATATATATATATATATATATATATATTCTCCGGCCTGAATTTGCGGGACATGGTCAAATGAGCTCCAAATGCTAGATGATTGATAATAAGGTGACCGGTCACCTTATTATAAATCAGGTGTGTTAGAGAAGGGAGCGACCTAAAACAGGATACGGCTCACAAAGGACTGGTGTACCCTATGCCCATGGTGGGTGAGACGAGGATTTATTTATATATATATATATATATATATATATATATATATATATATATATATATATATATATATATATATATATATATATATATATATATATATATATATATATATATATATATATATATATATATCCCTAGCAGTGCAGAGGTCCGGCCTCCGTGTGTGGAGTTTGCATGTTCTCCTCCGTGGGTTTTCTTCAGGTCCTCCGGTTTCCTCCCACACTCCAAATAGATGTATTGCAGACTGATTGAACACTCAAAATTGTCCTTAGGTGTGAGTGTGAACGTGGATGGTCGTTTGTCTCTGTGTGCCCTGAGATTGACTGGCAACTAATTAAGGTTGTCCCCCGACTAGTGCCCGAAGATGGCTGGGATAGGCTACAGCAACCCGTGCGACCCTATTGAGGGTGAACTGGTTTGAATGAATGAATGAATGAATGAATGAATGAATGAATGAATGATCCCACACTTTCAGCATGCTCTCTCTTTTTTGAGGAACGATTTCTTCACACTCCATCAACCACTTGGGCCAAATTGCACAGAGGGAACATTAACCACATGGCATGATTATTCTACTCAGTACAAAAAGGACAAAAAACAGTAGTTGAGTACATTCTTATGTGAACTCACATTCCTCTACCAAGCCTACACAAAGATGGAATTTGAATTAAGTGTTTTATCCAGGTTGGTTAAATTGACACAATGGCTAATCTGGTTTGCACAGGGGTTGGGAACCTTTTTGAATAAGAGAGCCATAAAAGTAAAATATTTCGAAATGTTTTTCAGTGAGAGCAACACACACACACACACACACACACACACACACACACACACACACACACACACACACACACACACACACACACACACACACACACACACACACACACACACACACACACACACACACACACACACACACACACACACACACACACACACACACACGCACACACATACACACACAGACGCAAACACACACGCAAATATGCATGCAAACACGTCTGCAAGCACGCACAGCCACTTTTCAACAAAATGTCAAAATGTATTACAGCAGTGACGTGCAGTCAGTGTAGGCAGGTGAGGCAGTGCCTCACCTGTCATCATGGAAAGCTGTCATGGAAATATCAAATGAATAAATAAATTAAACAGTTAGATGTATTTAGTGATTTGTACTTTAAAGTTCTTGTCCATTTAACTTCACCGTTTTAGGATTGTTTTCAAAATCGCTGACATTTACCGTTCAAATACTAAGTACAGATGAGCGGTGACGTCATTGATGACGTCAGTGCCTCAACAGCCTTGAACCTCACCGCACGTCACTGTATTACAGTAAAGTCTCGTTATATCGATATCGGTTATATCGATAGTATCGCTTATTACGATACTATTTCTATGAACGCAAGGAGAAAATTACATGCGCGCAGGGTCGGATATATCGATAGTCCCGATTATATCGATATTTTTTCGGACTCCCGAGAATATCGATATAACGAGACTTTACTGTATTTAAAATAACTTTGTGATAGTACTCACCGTTAACATGAATGTTTTTCCGTTCCTCATGATTGGTAAACCAAACGATCGAAATGAAAGGGAACTTGCCGGGTCAATAGGCGAAGTTACTGCTAGCTAGCCTTCACACGGCTCATTACCTTCCACACTTGCTTTCTGCTGTCTCTCGCAGAAGTATATTGATGTTAATGTAAGCATGGGGCTTGTTAAAATGCGACTGACATTCAATTGTTTCATCGATTGTATTGTTTCATTGCAAATTACAATCAGAACCTTTTGTCTCCACAAAGGCGAATCCTCCGGCGCATTCAAGCTGAAGTGTACTCAGCATTTTCTTCATCACCTGGCTTATTTAAATGGGTGTTTACCTGTTTCAACATGACGGCGAGTATCATCCAATCAAAATTGCGCTTTTGTCCAACCTAGGTCAATATCAATATAGTCAATATTGCGCATTGCACCGACTGCAGGCCCAACATGCAATGAACAGCGAAAAAGCGAGAATATGTATTTAGTTTTATCGACGAGCCATATGCAATCATTAAAAGAGCCATATATGGCTCGCGAGCCATAGGTTCCCGACCGCTGGGTTAGCACATTAGAAAGCATCCTTAGCATTCATTGCTTGCACTGTTTCCATGTACTAACTATCACTTAACAGCTCATGTTGAATAAACTGCTCTAATTAAAGAACATTTTGTTCATTGTGAATTACAACTGTTCCCTATTCTCACAAATCGTCACTTTTATTATGGTTAAACTGTGTGATTGTGACTCATTTCCACAATGTTGTATGCCTTGCGTTTGTTAAGACAGATGCGATTTGTCACAGGTGATTCAGTGTTCCTGCAAAACTAGCCAGAAATAACAACAATTCATTGATATCAGCAATCTTCAGGAGTTGATGAATTAAATAGGCTTCATGTCTAAAGAGCAAATTACTTGGAATCACTCCATGGGGTAAGTTTAGCATGAACGGCTCTTGACACCCAAAGTGTTCGAGGAGAGACCATGCAGACCCCTTCGTGAGCTCAACCTACCATGCTTGATGCTCCCTCTTGACTGGCAGTCTACCATTATAATGTGAAGAAGTGACTTTGTCAAAATACTAGCGAGTTTTTTATATACACAGTATACGTCTGTGTAAGCTCTCAGTCGTACAGGAGTGGTCCATCGATGAGAAGGTTTCTTCAGCCGTCATCTGTACAAAAGTGAAGGTTTCGGACGTTTCGCCTCCTATCCAAGAGGCTTCGTATGCGAACTAAAGTCTGACTGGTCGTATCGGCCCCATTTATATATCCCTAATGTCCAGACATGGTGGCGCCGGACACAGCTATGATAGGTCCCTACTCTCAGGTTGGGGGGGGGGGGCGCGGGACCCCTCCCTGTGGCCCCACTGATTGTTCCTACATCCCTGACTAACGACTGGCCTATTACCCCCACTCCCCCCGGTATCACCTCATCAGCATAACGACCCTCATCAGCATTGAGAAAGTTGCCTAACCTGTTTTTCCTGAGCAGGCTATTGTATGAACGATCCAAATTGAACCTCACCCCACCAGACCGGTTTAATGAAGGATTTTGTTGTTTAACCTCATTGTCGTCAATGAGGTTAAAATCTTAGCGAAAGAACATAGATGGTTTGAAAGGGGGGTAAAAGAAGCGATTCTTATAAAACAACAAAATCCTTCATTAAACCGGTCTGGTGGGGTGAGGTTCAATTTGGATCGTTCATACAATAGCCTGCTCAGGCAAAACAGGTTAGGCAACTTTCGCAATGCTGATGAGGGTCGTTATGCTGATGAGGTGATACCGGGGGGGGGGGGGGGTAATAGGCCAGTCGTTAGTCAGGGATGTAGGAACAATCAGTGGGGCCACAGAGAGGGGTCCCGCGCCCCCCCCCCCCAACCTGAGAGTAGGGACCTATCATAGCTGTGTCTGGCGCCACCATGTCTGGACATTAGGGATATATAAATGGGGCCGATACGACCAGTCAGACTTTAGTTCGCTGACGAAGCCTCTTGGATAGGAGGCGAAACGTCCGAAACCTTCACTTTTGTACAGATGACGGCTGAAGAAACCTTCTCATCTATACACAGTATATTAGTTTTTTTTACTGACATTTTCTCACCATCTGAAGTTTTTTTTCCTTTCACATTTGCTGTTTTTCGTTCTTTTTAGTGTGGGGCCCCAATTAGTTAATGTTAGTTTGATTATTATAAAATTTAAACAATATATTTATGAATAGATCTTTCCGCTAAAACTTGATATGTTGGAGCTGAAAAAACATGTTTAAGCCAAAAATATCTCAGAGATTAAAATAAAGACGCACAATTTCCCACACATCATTCAAACGCAACACATCCGATCCAGTTTTATCGAGGGAGAGACATTTGCAATCCCCCTGTAAGGAGCTGACCTAGACCATATTGTATTGTTTCCGTGGAAACAACGTGAAACGTACCCTAAATGCTTTCCTTGTGTGCCGAAAGCATACATCAATTTATTTTAATGATAAACATACATGGGAGTTCGTGGGGGGGGGGGGGGGGGTTTCTCTTTATTTTTAACTGTACCTGAAAAGGACTCTGGCTGTTGTAATTCCTCACTTCTTTGTCATCGCCACGAACAAGCAGTACTTTTGCACATTTATCCTGGGGAGAAAGAATACACATTTCAAGAAAGACGAAAAGTGACAATGCATGACAACACAGAGGCTCTTCAATTCTCCTACTTTGGTCAGGAGAAAGGTCACTAGTCGTCCTGCGAAAAGAGATTTGTCCAAAGCAAAATTAGCCAGTTGAGCAGTAACTGTTTAATATCATCCCATCCCTGGCGCAGGGAGAGGAGAGACTGTAGAACATCTACCACCTATGTCAAGAATGCAGCCTTGCTGGCTGGTATGTGTGTATCTATTCTTCCCCTCCAATGATGGAGAGAGGGAGGATGGTTCAAATCGAGAGAGAAGAGCGAGAGTGAAGAACAGAGAGATGGAGAATGCTTGAATCTGCTGCATAAATCGCCCACAAAGTGCTCAACCACGCATGGACTGCGCACGCGGGCGCGCGCACACACACACACACACACACACACACACACACACACGCACACACACACACACACACACACACACACACGCAAAACAAAATGACTTTTTTTAGATCAATAACAAGTTATTGAGGATTAGAAAACATACTCACACCGACTCCGATGCAAATATTGATGCATTCCAAATGTGAGCCTTAATCATATCACAGATGTACTTTTATCAGTGTTACACCAAGGATGATGTTTATATTTACACATTTAATATCACAGTACTGTATTAGATGACTATGTATTTTTTTGCTAATACGACATGATACTGCTCGTACAAACATACAGTAAAGTCTTGTTATATCGATATCGTTTATATTGATAATACTGCTTATTACGACACTATTTTCATTTGCCGTGCACATTTCTCGTCTTTTTATGTATACTTAGTTTCGTTTTGTACGATTCGTGCTTTTTACGATAATCCGGTTACTACGGTGCTCTTTTTCATATCCCGCCGGCCATTTTGCTATGTTTATATCGATACAAAAGATTTGCTTAGGGGTTTCTATACAGTACCACCATCGAAATCTGTATCGGTCGCGCCATTGGTCGACTTGGTCACGTGACTTGGTCGCGTCACGTGACTTGGTCACGTGAGTTTGTTACGTGACCAGCTCCCGTGCAGCAGCGCCATTTTCATTTTCAGACGCTAGCTCGTGTGCAGCAGTCGAGATTGAAGTGTTTGTGTTAAAAGGTAAAAATGGGAAGCAAAAGAAGATTGATGATTTTTTTAAATTGCATACATAATACAGTAAGATGTAAGCGTTGCAGTTTCCCTGTTGTGTTATGTACATGCCCACTGTACTGTATATGTATGCAATCGTTTTTTGCAACAATGTTTCTTGTTTTGTCTGCTGAAGCGTGATGATTTTGAAAATTACTGTACATTCCATACTGTGTATTAAAGTACAACTGATGTCACTTTTTATTCAAATGCAAAACACCAATAAAAATGACTTCACGCCAAAACGTCTTGCATTGCTTGTGAATCCAAACAATGGCTTCAGATTCTGATAATATACTTTCTTGTTACACATTCAGTTATGAATATGATTCAAATACACTGTAGTTCTGAAGAGGAAAGCATACATGTTTGCAATCGATTAAAGAATTATATGTGCAATTTTGAGGCAACATTGGGGGAACATCTCTCACCCAAAAAAAAGAGGCACAAAATGGCGAGCTCATATGGCCAGCTCCGTTTCTTATATGGCACTTGGATGCCCTCTTTTGGCGGCTTTTGTTAATGCAGTTCGGCGCAGGACGGATATATCGACAGTACGGTTATATCGACATTTTTTTCTAACTCCTGAGAATATCGATATAACAAGACTTTACTGTAATACCTCGGCTTACGAACGCGAGACTCGAGAATTTAATCTTGGACGATTTTTCGGGATACACACAGAGCGCCACCATGAGTGATGTGTCGTTCGCGAACGAGCCCGTTCTCCTAACAAGGAAATGGAAGGCGACTTTATTTTGTCCTCTATTCCCCACCACATTTTCTTCAGTTAAAGCCGCACGTGATTGGTCAAGAACGCAGCAGTGATGGGGGGTTACAGAAACACAGAGCTGCAAATCAAATAGGTAGGCAGACGACAGAGGGAGAGGGAGAGAGAGGGAGAGAATGGATAGAAAACAGTGCAATTTGGACTGATTTCAACTTTATTGATAGTTCAAAGGCAGAGTGTAGACTGCAAGGTTAAAATATCCCATCAATCAGGCTCCACAGATAACCCACACAAGCCCACTGTACACTTGATGCAAAAAGCTATCAACCCAGCTAAACAGAACACAATTGATGAGGAACTAAGTAAAATGATCGAAGAGAAAGCACAGCAACTTCACTCGGATATCGTCAAGAGGCAACCTGAAGTTCGTCATCCATAGATGATTTCAAGGCTAGCCACGGATGGTTCGAGAACCTTAAGCGTAGTACAGGGACTCATTGTGTGATTCGTCATGGTGAAGTAGCTAAAGAGTTTGATGTTTCTCTTTATTTGTAAGTAGGTTCGTTGTCAGATCTCCCAGGCAGGTTACGCGATCAATGGAAACTTTCCTCGCGGTCGTCGAGTCGATTCCGGAAGGTCTTCTCACCGCTGAGTCGTTCACCTGGGGTCGGTTGAGTCGGGGAATCGATGAGGGACTGTGAGGACGAAGGAGCGTGGGGTTGGTCGGACAGGCCGCTCATCGGCGACAGTGGCGTTGATCGCGCTGCCATGGCAGGACGCTGAGGGAGCACGCTGACGTCGGCGGCCGAGTCGGCCATGAAGCGTCTTCCCGAAGTCCGATCGTGGACATAAGCGATGTCCGATCGTGGACATATACGATGTCCGATCGTGGACACAAACGATGCAGCTCGTTGCAGAGTCGGCAGGCGAATTGGACGTTGTCGGCCATCAGGGTGCGGCAGGTTTCACGGTGGGGTCGGGGCGCCAACGGGTGGTGGCGGTCCATCGGGAGCTCGGCTTGAGGGGTCCTGCTGTGAAGATGCCAGGTTCACGGGCGGCTGGGAAATCTGGTTCTTTCCATTTGGAGAGTTGATTGGGCTGAGGAGGAGTAGACAAAAAAATCCTGGCTGGCCAATAAAGAGTTTGATGTTTCTCTTTATTTGTAAGTAGGTTCGTCGTCAGATCTCCCAGGCAGGTGACGCTCAGAGCTTGATTGTGGCGTGGAGTCGAGCAAGTCGTGCCGTGATGTCCGTCCGACTCCCAAGAGGGTGAAAGAAGAAGGCTACGTTCCTCATCAAGTGTTTAATGCTAACTCCATTCCATCAAGCCATCAACGACCATCACAAAGGTACATAAAACGACTTTATTAAAGTACAGTTTATTTCTTTAATTACAACACCATGGAACATTTATTATACACAAAATAAGGTATATTTTGTGTATTTTTAAGGCTTAGAAAATTAGAAAGTAGAGAATTATATTTTATGGGGACCTAGGAAGGGATTATTCTCATTTTAATGGTTTCGTATGGGAACTTAATGTCTGGGATACACACTTTTCGCCTGACACAATCTGTCTGGGAATCAATTAAGTTAGTCAGCCAATGTATTACTGTACTGTTATTCACATGGATAAAAAAGACACCAGCCATTATTTAAATTTAACATTCCATGTGCACTTGTGTTTTACGAGTTACCGTATTTTCTTCACCACATTCAGATTATAAAGTTCACAGTCAATGGGTGGCAATGAATGTTTTATAAATGGGAACGGGAAATAGGTTATTATTGGGCTGCTATAACTTAGGAAGGAGGTTGATTCTTAGTTTGGTGACTGTCATCTCGTTGTGGGGTCTCAAGCATGGAAGTGCCATGTATATATGTGACGGGTGTCACAACAGTGACTGTCTTCATCTCCACGATGCTGCCGTCTTAATAAGACCAGACGCGTGGATGTGTCTTTTTTGGAGTGTGCATTCTGCCTGCCATGCATGTTTTTTGTTGTTCGTTTTTGCATTACTACATTACGTCACTTTATATACGTCACTTCCTCACTTTACATATGTCACTACCTCACTTTACATACGTCACTGCCTCACTTTCCATACGACACTACCTCACTTTACATACAGAAATTACATGTATTGTCTGTTGTCAATTGTATGTCTTTTTTAGCCACGTTATAAGTGCCTTGCATGTCTTGCACGCTGGGTCCAAGAGGACATTAATTTCATCTGTGCTGTATGTCATGCATATTAGCATATTTGACAATAAAGCTGACTTTGACTTTGACTTTGGAATGTGGGAGGAAACCGGAAGACCCGGAGAAAACCCACGCGGGCCCGGGGAGCGAACATGCAAACTCCACACAGGGAGGCCAGAGCGGTACATGAACTGGCGACCTCTGCACTGTGAAGCCGGCGTGCTAACCACTCGACTACTAGGCCTCCCTATGTGTGGTGTATGAAATCTAAAAGACATTTTCCTTTACTTCACCAGGAATAAACAGAATTATCAAAGAAAAACACATTCAACTATGATGAGTGCAGATGCCTTGAATCAACCTCTCGGGATTATCATGAGTTGGATGACTGAGAATTTATAAAGACAAAAACCCAGATTTTAACAAGGCTTGTTTTTAATTAACATTCATTAATTTAAATGAAAGAGGCAATATTCAAATCACTTTTAAAAATACTACTTTGACGCAGGGACATATGATGTTAGTGGATTCTGACAAAATAAGTGAAGCTGAAGGTGAGGGTGTGGGGGGGCATGGTTGTGGCTTTTTAGCAAATGCAAATTTCTTGTTTCAGCCATTACTGGACACGGTAATCATAGCTAATGTCCTTTCAGTTACATGGTTGACTGCCAACCAAACAAAGTTACTTCCGTCCGAGGTATTCAAAGATGTCCATTACGAATCACGACATTCATTGTGACTTAGACTGGTGCCAACACCGATCTGATAGGTGTTGGAACCAGTCTTTAAACATGATAGATCCTATCATATTCAAAGACATTACTCAAACATTGTAACTGAGGTCAAAAGACAAAGGTATCCATTACTACTTGTCTGTTCATACTACACAATTCAACTAACTTCCAGCTGGAGGAAATCGATCTCGCATTGGTAGTCAAAAGTGAAAGAAACCACAGAATGTAGCCATGAAACAAACCCATATCTTTTCATCAATGGATGCTACAGCTGCATGTTTGCTTTCAACACTGAGCTTGTAATAAACACGCTCCGTCTGGCCGTTGGACTGAGGGTGGTAATCAGACAACAAGCTCGCCGACGCCCCTATGGACCTGCAGAACGTTTCTATATCTTGGACACAAACTGTGGTCCCCGGTCCGACACGATGTCCACCGGAATCCCACGGAGACAGACGACGTGGTTAACCAGGAGTTGGCCCGTCATAATGGCGGACGGCAACCTGGTTAATGGGATGAAGTGGGCCGACTTAGAGAAGCGGTCGAGGATGCAGGGAAGGCCCATGACGAAATCCAGGGAGATGTGGGACCAAGGCTGGAGAAGTCCCGCCGGGGGCTGGTGAGAGACCTTCCCATAGGCGCAGGACGGGTATGCCTTCACGAAATTCAGCTATGTCCGTCCTGAGCTCTGGCCACCAGAAACACTGGGCTACAAGGTGGATAGTTCTGTTGACACCAGCGTGACAGGCGCGAATCACTGTATCACCGTGTGGTACGGCGCCTGCACCGTGTCCTGCCGTAAGACTCTGCAGCGCATCGTGAGGACAGCTGAGAAGATCATCGGTGTCTCCCCCCCCCCCCCCCCCCCCCCCTTCAGGACATCTACAACACCCGCCTCACCCGCAGAGCCATCAGAATCGCTGGCGATCCCACACACCCCTCCCACAGCCTCTTCAGCCTGCTGCCATCGGGTAGGAGACTGCAGAGTCAAAGGACAGTTTCTGCCACCAGGCAGTCCGGAGACTCAACTCCCTTCCAGCCCTGCCCAGCCTGCCCCTTCACACTGCCACACTCGCCGAACTCTGAGTACACGCTACATGCTGTACGATCTTCCTGAACTCTATTTTTTTGTTCTTTCTCATTTTTTTTTCTGCAAGACCTCATTTCAACCCTTTCTTGTTGTTTGTTTTTGCAATTACGACATTACGTCACTTTATGTACGTCACATCCTCACTTTAAATATGTCACTACCTCACTTTACATACGTCACTGCCTCACTTTCCAGACGACACTACCTCACTTTACAAGTTTTGTCTGTTGTCAATTGTATGTCTTTTAGCCACATTATAAGTGCCTTGCATGTCTTGCACGCTGGGTCCGAGAGGACATTAATTTCATTTGTGCTGTATGTGATGCATATTAGTCCGTTTGACAATAAAGCTGACTTTGACTTTGACTTTGACTTTGAATTCAGTCTTTTGGCCGACCGCAGGCCCGCCAGGTTCTTGTGGTTGGTGAACACCGTGAAGAGACGTTTCGCCTCTTCAAGCTAATGTGTCCACTCCTGCAGGGACAGGATGACTGCCAGCAGTTCCCAGTTTCCCATGTCATAATTGGCCTCCGCGGGGCTGAGATGACGGGAGAAGATGGCGCACGGGTGGAGTTTCTGGTCAACTGGGGAGCGCTGCGATAATTCTGCCCCCACCCCGGACTCCGATGCGTCCACTTCAACCGCAAACGCGTGGTCCGGGTCAGGATAGGGTAATACTGGGGTGTTGGTGAAGGGGCGTCGGAGACGGTTAAACACACCCTCAATTTCGGGTGTCCACCTAAACGGAACCTTGGTGGAAGTGAGACGGGTTAGAGGTAGTGCCTTCTGACTATAATCGCGTATAAAACGGCGGTAGTAGTTGGCAAACCCCAAAAATTTCTGGAGTTGTTTGAACGTCTTGGGGGTTGGCCAATCTACCACCGCTTTGGTCTTGGCGGGATCGGCACGAAGTTGCCCCAGCTCCACGATGAACCCTAGGAAAGACAGAGAACGGATGTGGAACTCACACTTCTCTGCCTTCACATAAATCCGGTTTTGCAGGAGCCGCACCAGGACCCGTCGGACATCCTGCCTTTGAAATACGGCGGGGGTGTTGGTAAGTCTGAATGGCATCACCATGTATTCAAAATGCCCCAAAGGCGTTTTGAATGCAGTCTTCCATTTGTCCCCCTCTCTGATGCAAATGATGGTAGGTATGCTACGCAAGTCCAGCTTGGTGAACATTGTGGCGGATTGGAGGGGTGCGAAGGCCGAATCCATGAGTGGGAGCGGGTACTTGTTGCGGATGGTGATGTCGTTTAGACCCCGGTAATCGACACACAGGCGCAGGGTCTAGTCCTTCTTTTCGATGAAAAACAACCCCGCGCCGAGTGGAGAATGCGAGGGTTCTGTGTTCATTCTGTGTTAGGCTTAGAACGGACCACAACGGAATCCCAACCAGTGGTCCAAGCCTTCCCCGACTTGATACGAGCGTACCAAAACTCTTGGGGATAATTGCTACCATCTTGTCGTTCTTCATTCACGAGGACGCTAAGAGGAAATGACACAATTCCTGCAGCTTCGAGTGGAAAGCAGGCTACAGGATGTGTCAAGCTTGGGCACTTTTCTGCCATCGTTGGTTGCAATGGTGGAGTTTGGCAGGCTGATGGAATGGGAGGCTTTACGTGCGTCATCTGGATTGCCTCCACTAATTCATACAGCAAGATGATGTGGACCAAACCCATGGCTATTGAGTAGTTTGGCTCCGTCTCTCTACCACCTGCTCGGGATCTGGTTGGTGAACGATTTTGCAGTGGCTTTGATGCACCCAGGTGGATCTCTCGGCGATCTTGATGGCAGTTGGCGTGGTTATCAGCACGGTGAATGGCCCCTCCCACTTTGGCGCCGACCAGGACTTCCTCTTAATTGATTTGATCAGCACGTGGTCTCCGGGCCGAAGCAGTTTTTGCTCCTGTGGAGACAACAGGGCAGACTGCGGCAGTACACAGGCTGACTGGACCTCTTTTGTTGTAAACATTTCACACAACCATTTTGCCAACAAAGCGCCTGGATCTGATTCATTTTCTTGCCAGGGCACACCTTCCCATAATGGGAGGATGAAAGGTCTGCCATGCAAGATCTCAAAAGGCGTTAAGCCGTTATTAGTGGGTGTTATTCTCATATATAATTTAACCAAAAACAGACATTCAGGCCATGGTTTGCCTGTTGCCTCCATGGTTTTTCTGAGTCGATTTTTTATTGTGCCATTCGTTCTTTCAACCAATCCTGCACTCTGTGGATGATATGCACAGTGTTTTTTTAATTTAATACCTAAATGTTCAGAAATTTTGGTGATTACGTCATTAGCAAAATGTGGTCCATTATCACTCCAAATTATTCTTGGTATGCCATGTTCTGGAATAATATGTTTGCATAATGCTTTTGCAACGGATAATGCATCGGATTTCTTTGAAGGCACAATTTCCACCCATTTGGTGAATGAATCAATTAACACCAAACAGTATTTATAAGAATTACTTGTGCTTAGTTCAATGAAATCCATGTGGACCACTTCAAAGGGGTGTGACCCTTGTGGAAATGTTCCTCTTTTTGGTCGCATGTTACCTTGTGGATTGTGTTTACAGCAAATCAAACAACTCCGACAAAAGTTTTTTGCATACGAATTGAAACCTCTGCTTAAATGGAATACTTTCCCTGCTATAAACACCATGCCCGCTGTTGATATATGTGAACTACCATGGCTCAATCGAGCCACCATAGGGAACATGTTTCTCGGTAAACATGGTTTGTTGTCTATTTTATACAACTCATCAACGAGCTTAGCACCATCGGCAAGCCACAAATCTTTTTCGGATTTTGTAGCTAACGCTTGCATGTCCTTTAAAACTTGTGTAGGCACTAATTCACGCATTTCTTGATTGACCAAATTGAAAGTAGTCTGAGCGGCGTTCTTGGCTGCTGCGTCCGCTCTCGCATTGCCTGAGGTAATTCTTTCTTTAAGTCTTTAGCTCTCGTGTGCGCTGCACATTTGCATACAGCTACACTTTTTGGAAGGAGGATAGCTTTCAATAAGCTTCTCAATAAATCTGCATGTTCGACAGATTTTCCGTTCGATGTAGTCATTCCTCTGCGGTTCCACTGAGCTGCAAAGCAGTGAAGTGTGGAAAACGCATATTGACTGTCTGTAAAAATCGTCACCGTTCTCCCTTCCGCCCATTTACACGCTTCAGTCAATGCAACAATTTCTGCTGCTTGTGCTGAATACGTGTTTGGTAATGAGCCATCAGCAACAATTTCAACATCGGTCACAACAGCATAGCCCACCCTGTTAGCCCCTGTGTCTGACCTAGACGCAGAGCCATCAACGTACAGGTAGATGCTGTCAGGTAAAGGTATGTCTTTTAAGTCTGGTCGTGGTTTGCAGTTCTCATTTATTCTGTCAACGCATGAATGTGGTTCTCCGTCCACAGGTAGAGGTATAAGTGTCGCTGGGTTAATGCTATTGCACCTCTCAACAGTTATATGTGGTTGTTCCAGCAGGGTTGTCATGATAGACAAATGTCGTGCTGGTGACAAGAAGGTCATTTTCGTGCCTGTAATTAATAAGTCAACTGAGTGTGGTACCATCAGCGTTGTGGGATGAAAAAGTACTAGTTCAGCTGACGACTGAACTGCCAACGCTGCGGCACACACTGCTCTAACACATGGTAGAAGAGCTGCAGCTACTGGATCCAGTCTTTTAGAATAAAATGCAACTGGTCTCAGCTTTTGTCCATGCTTTTGTAACAGGACTGAAGTCATGTATTTGTCTTTGCAGTCAACTGTTTGAACAAAAGGTTTGTCATAGTCAGGTAAGGCTAAGACACTAGTGTTTGCTATCAATTTTTTTAATTCTGTAAATGCTTTACTGCCCTCTTCGGTCCACTGAATAGAGTCTTTCAGTGCCATTTCATCTTGGTATATAAGTGTCAATAATGGTTGGGTCACTTGTGCATAATGCGGAATCCAAGTTCTGCAATAATTGCACAGTCCCAAAAACGTCATCATCTGTTTTTTCGTCTTAGGTCGAGGAACCTGCAAAATTGTCTGTTTTCTCTTAGTTGTCAACTCTCTTCCCTTTCTTGACAAAAGATGTCCTAAGAAAACTACTTCTTCTTGGCAGAACTGCAATTTATCCAAAGAAGCTTTGTTACCTGTATTCGCTAAATATTGGAACAAAGCTATTGATACAGTCTTGTTCTCATCTTCAGTCGGTGAAGCAATTAAGATGTCGTCAACATACAAAAGAATCTGAGAAGATTCAGGATGTTTAAAATCAGCAATACACGAAGACATTTCCTGTGAAAAAATTGTAGGACTATCTGTAAACCCTTGTGGTAATCTTGTATATGTATATTTTTTCCCATTAAATGTAAATCCGAACCAATGACGTGAATTTTTGTGTAATGGAATGGAGAAAAAGGCATTGCTCAAATCAATTACTGTAAACCATTTTTTGTCAGGTTTTAAACTGTTCAATAATGTGTGCGGGTCTGGCACACACGGAGCACGTGATTGTATGGATTTATTTATCTGTCGTAAATCATGCACCATTCTCCAAACTCCAGATTCCACTTTTTTAACAGGAAATATCGGTGTATTACATTCACAAGTTGGGTCTTCAATCAAAATACCAGCTTTCACCATATCCCGTATTACAGGGGTGATGCCAATAATAGCATCCTGTTTTAATGGATATTGTTTAAGTCTTGTTCGATAAGTCGTTTTAGGCAATACTTCAACTGGTTTTGCTGTTTTAAGTAAGCCCACATCAGTTTTTCCCGATGACCAAAGGGTGGCAGGGACGTCTGGAAAGTCCTCCGCCCCTAAAGTGGCCATCATAATTCTAATGAATCGACCTTTACTGGGTCCCCCATAGCGTCAACTACGAAGGACTCCAGAAAATTCACTTTTTTGGGTTTATACCCTTCTTCTGTTGGTATTAAAGCTATTTGCAATTTTTGTAACAGGTCTCTCCCCAACAAATTTATAGGACACTCTCCACTCAAGACCATAGTGACCTTGTATGGAGTTAGTCCCTCATCTAAAATTTTTATTGGTTTAGAAATCGGTAACAATGTCACTTTCCCATCTGCAGATACCACAGAAATTTGTTGTCGACTCGGAGTGACACCTGGAATGGTCTCTCTTAACACTGATCTGCATGCACCACTATCGCAAAGAAATTTGACATCCTTTTTCCCGTTTTTTAGCCAATAATAAGGTTTTTCGTTTTCCGGTAAGGTCAAGGCAAATACATTAGTCAAATCCAAGATTTCAACTGGTTTTATTGATTCCCATTTCCCACTGTTGTGCTTGTTGTCATCAGTGTTGAAATGGGGTTCCTCGCGTCAATCTGAATGTTTTGTTTTCTGTCCTTCACCATATCGCGTATTATATGGTGGAGGTCTGTAAGATTTCCCATGTTTCCTTTTCGGTATAGGTTTCTTTTTGCAGTGGCGAGCAATATGCCCTACACTGCCACAACTGTAGCATCGATCATTGTGCGGCATCCGTCTCTTCATCCGATCCTGGTATAACACGTTCTCCATTATGGTACCCATGGTAGATGCCATCACATGTTCCATCGGCGAATTTGCACCATTTCCCCACTTTTTTCTCACCACTTCTTGGGCGTGTATTGCCCACTCCATGAGATCAACCAACCTTCCAGTCCGGTGTTGGACATAATGTTTGCGAATGAAATCTCCAATTTCAGGCGTCAAATTCTGCAAAAATGTTTGCTTGAATTGGTTGACATATATGGAATTCTCATCAGCAGATTCAGGAATACAGCAGTGGTTTCGAAAAATATTTTCCAAGCGTCCCCGAAAAATGTTAATATCTTCCCCACGTAACTGTCTACAATTCTGAATCAAGCCAAAGTTTGGTGTTTTTTTCCATAATGTTCGGATGTTTTCACAAATCAATCTTCGTTGGGTTGTCGCTTCCTCATACGTCATGTTTGTTCCCGTCGATGTTTTCCCAGTAAAGTCACCTTTCACCCGATCCCAATGGTGTCCCAAGCATCCCCGGAGAACCTTAAGTGTTTCTTGTCCATTCAACTGGTAAGAAGCACATAATTCCTCAAAATTCTCAGTCCAACTTTCTGCATTTTCAACATTACCTAGTCCTTTACACGCCTCTGCGACATCACTGTCGCCCCATGGCCGATAAACCAAGATAGTTTGATCATGTATGCTTGAAGAATTAGGATTTGCTACCTGAATAAGTGGTAAGGCGTCACAGTCACTTCCATTATTCATTTTAATTCCATTCAACTCTTCAAACGGATACAATTGTCCAGAACAATTTGCTTTGCTCCTTGTATGCGAAGAGACACAATCAGCAGCAATCTGATTTGCCATATCAGGTTGTAATCCTCGTATTCCTCCAGTAGGGGTCATAAGCGCTCCATTCTGCTGGTCAGCCCAACAGACATTTGGAGTCATCACGGGGGGGGGGGGCACCCAGGGGGGCCCACCCGCCCCACAGGGGTTGAACAGATGGCGTCCTCCCCTTTCTTCAGCCCTGCGGAGGAGGGGTAGAAGGAGGAGGGGGAAGAGAAGGAGGAGGAGTGGTAGGAGGGGGGTTGTGGCGCCTGCCCGGGGCAGCCCCCCGCCTCTCCCCCTCGCCTCCCGTGGGGGAGCTCTGGGGATTGAAACAATGGCTGCTTTCCATTTTCCACCAACTTTTCATTGGGACGTGCAACAGACGAAGCCACAGTCTCATCGTCAGAGCTCACTTTGGAAGACATTGCAACGATCGCTTTCTCCTCTTTTTTCATTCGTTTGGCTTCCATTTCCCTCTCCCTGATTTTTGCCTGCGCAATCCAAGCTTCACAGGCAATTATCTCGGCATGTATCTTTCCAAGAGATTTTTTCATCGCGGCTGCTTCCTGAAGTATTAATCGAAACATGACCTCTTTCAAAGGTTGTAGTTGCAACGCACCAGAGAACGTACTACAGTCCATCCACTTCTTGCAATAAAGTTCGCTTCCTGGGAACTTTTTGGACATAAACTCTACATCCCTATGAATTGGGGTCTTTTTAGAAGAAATAGCACCCATTTTCACGATTGCAACAACAAATTCCTTCTTTAACTATCACCAGAAAGGAAGCACACCTCGCGATGTTGATTCAAACCCAAGAACAAAGGGCTTGATTCGCGCCAATCCTCAGCCAGGATGCGCGTTCACGCACACACACAAGGAATGCTCTTACGCACACACGCACACACACACACCAACGGCTCAAATGACTTCGCCCCCACCCTTTTTTTTCTCTCCGAGACAAAGAACTTTCTCTGTGCCACTATACTAGCATAGACAAACCAATTTAAGAATGTATTTTTGATCTTATTTCTTTCCTCTTGACTTCGTATTGTAGCAGCTGCCCTAAAATACTTCCGCTTTTCAGAATAAAAGTGGTACACCACACAAACTGAATCCCAGCTATCACCACCTTGTGATCAATATTCTTTCGCTGGAAAACTTCCGAATCACAATTCGGCGTGTGGATGTCTCGTGCACATTAATATGCACTCCTCCGCCGGCATACGTATTCTCATTTGGCCACCTTGCCTAACGAAAATCGCTTCACACCGGTTCGTACGTGAGTCAAGTGGAAAAGACTGCTCTGGCCAGGAGTAGTCTCACAATGCATTCAAATAATGGCTGCTAGCTAGCGCGCTACTTACTTAGTGAACTTTTGAATACTGCCGTGTAGTTGTACAGCCAGAACGTTAGGAGCCACAACGCCACCGGAAAGGAGTGATTCTTTCCATCTCTCGCGCGGATTGCACAAGCAGGCTTCAGTGAAGAGCGAAGAATGTTCGTTTCTTCCGTAGGTCGCAGCCAGTCAAGGAGCAGGTTCGACGCGCGTCTCTACGCGTCGTGTCCCGTCAAAATTTTAAAACGGGCCGAACCACCAGGAGCTTTTTTAGCTGTGTTCCCGTCTCGCCCTGACTGGGTCGCCCAGGTGGTAGTCCTCACGCTAAGGCTGGTTGACTGGCACGGGTTTTTCGGCACCAATTAATGTTCGGTTAAAACTTCTTGTTCGTCTTTCCTGGTTCGGTATTGTCGGAAGTTCACTTGATAAAAATATCAGCAAGTACGATAGGTGGTGAACAAAAAACTACTTTATTCTAATGAGACAAAAAAAGCACTTCTCGTCTCGGTGGGACGAAGACATGAGCACACGAGCAAAGAGAACAACGAGACAAAGAGCAAAAGAGAACGAGCTCCCGCTCTGACAAGTTTTTAAACATACACAGTGGCGATCTGTTGTCCAATCAGTTACGAACAGCTCAGTGTTGGGCGGGTCTCAGATTGGAGTTGGAGCTGTTGCTTCTTTGCAACGACTATTGAACTAATAAGACTGATAGTTTTATTTAACTAAATTAGACTGAAATTAAACGTGCACAATTCATAATATATGCAAAGATAAACATGAAAAAACACATGTTTACTAATTCTAAACATGAAATAACGTAATATGTTTACTAATGTGCATAAACACTCTATCAATTACAGTGATGCAGTTGTTAAATTGCAATAGTGATAGTGCGGAGGTTCCAAACTATTACGAAGGATATGCTTGGATTTGAGCTATAATAATCCGTAACTGTCTTTAATTTGGACCCACTAGAATCACACCAACTTTACTTTGCTTATCCAATCACGTACTCATTCTTGAAAAATGTTTAATGCAATTGCAGGCCTAACATGGACTGGAGATGCAAACTGTGTTCTACATCCCTGGCTACTCGGGCGAAGTTATTTAGCCATTATCGTTTGCAACATTTCCAGTATTCAAGAGTCAGCCCACTGCCATGTCTCGACAGCAATTGCATTTGCACTTTTCAGTATACACAGATATACACATGAGACGCAGTCTGGCCCTTCGTGCGCTCCCATCATACCTACAAGAAGATGACTCCGAGTTCTTCAAGACATGCAATGTATGTATTACCTGACTTAACACAAATGTCTATCTATGGCCACAATATATGCTATAACCTTTTACTTTATTCTGTAGGTGTACGTTTGTGTGTATTTTGCAGTGGGAAGAGGATCCAGACATTGAAAACACTCCTGTCGCACTTCTCTCCGTAACAACTGACAACCTCACTAGTGCCATCTTGTTTAACCCCGACAGCATTTCTGTTGTGATAGAAGATGGCATTATTGTGAGATGTCTCCCCAGGTTGGCTGATGCACACCTCCTCTTGTTTGGTTTAATGTATGCACTGCATTTAGATTCTCCCAAAAAAATTAATCCACACATTCACCTTCATTCAGAAAACACTGCTGTGTCTTGATGATAACAGACCACTCAAACCATGCCTGCTAAGTTTGAAAAATGCTTTGTTCCGTAATATTGTTCCGTAATATTGGAGGCACCAGTGCCTCCAATATTACGGAACAGAGCAACACTCGATAAGTAACTTCAGTTTTACTCTGCTTTGTATACCTGTTTGTGACTGATTTTCTATTAATACTTTGATATGTAAACTTGGATTCCACCAAAATGTCTTTTTTCGTTTCAGGAATACTGTGTTTGTTTTTAGTAAGTTTTACCTTGATTTGCACCTTATAACGAGTACATTGAAATGTATTCGGTTGTATTTATTCAAGTATATGCTTTTCAAAGAATTTATTTTTTTGACAGAACAGCAGAGTATATTTTTTTTTTTTTTTGTTTTGTTTTGTTGTGTTTATTTCACATCTTCTGCTCAGGGGTTTATTTGTTGTTTTGGTACGTGGACATGCTGCACATTTTGGTACTGTTATCGTTTGTTTTATCAAAGGTTGTTTTAAACCTTAATAAAAAAATGTAAACTAAAACAGACGTGAGGTGTGTTTTTGTTTTTAGACAAATGTAAGTACAGTATACATGAATATATGTTTTCATGGAACATTATAAATTTGAGTTGGTTAAGCTTAAATATGAAACCTAATTTTAATTTAAAAATTAAGAAAACATTAGAGTAAACTGAAAGTACATCTTTTAATTTCAACTCATAACATTTATGTCCAAACAAACTCATAACATTTAAGCTCAATCAAACTCATAACTTTTAAGTTCAGACAAACTCATAAAATTTATTTACACTACTCAAACATTTTGAGTAAACTACTTGAACATTTTGAGTTAACGCTACTCAAACATTTTGAGTAATCTGTACTCAAACATTTTGAGTTAACTGTACTCAAAATTTTTGACGTAATCAGTTGCCATATAAATTTTGAGTACTTTCAACTTGTTGGGTTTTACAGTGTGGCGTACGGTGGAGGTAATAAATCACAACGGGAAATACACCGGCGAATACTGAGACTAACCGGGTGACTTTTATAGTCAGAAGGCACATTAGTGAATGGAAATCAGGTGTGCGAGCCGCAGGAACAGGCAGGGGACGGGTGCGCACCTGACATCAATCAGGATGTGACAATAAAGAGGGTAGAGCGAGTGCTGAAGAATGAATGACTCTATGTGTCTTTGTGTTGTTATGTAAGTTGCTATTTAATTGATGAGAAGGTTTCTTCAGCCGTCATCTGTACAAATTTGAAAGTTTCAGACGTTTCGCCTCCTATCCAAGAGGCTTTGTCTGCGAACTAAAGTCTGACTGGTCGTATCGGCCCTATTTATATATCCCTATATATATATAGCCTCTTGGATAGAAGGCGAAACGTCCGAAACCTTCAAATTTGTACAGATGACGGCTGAAGAAACCTTCTCATCGATGGACCACTCCTGTACGACTGAGAGCTTACACAGACGTAGTTGCTATTTTGTTTTTTTTTACTTCAAGATGGCGCCGCGAGAGTTGTTTCTTTTCCAGCAGCTCCTGAATTGTTTTCTACTTCTTTCTTTCCTTTCCTCTTCCTTTCATAACTCTGCTGCTGTGAAATGTAAATTTCTCCACTGCGCGGCGAATAAAGGTACAGTGAGACCTCAGCTTACGAACACTTTATTTTACCAACTTGTCATCTTACGAACGTCAAATGTATTTAAAATTAAACCTTGAAATACTCACAATTTTCATGATACACACCCACCATGGCTGGTGGAGTAATCTTCGGCGGAAAAACAACAGCGCACATGACCTTCGGATCTGGCGGAGTGATCTTCGACGGAAGCACACTACTGAACAGCGCTCCAGACGGTGCTACTTTCCACACCCCCTCTCATTTAATGCACATGTCGATCGCCTCCTTGGAGGTTTTTGCTGATAATTTTACTATTATGGGAACAAAAAAAAACCCTACCACAGGCTCGTGTTCAGCCCAAGAAGACACAAAATAAAATCACCGTCGCTGAGAAGAAAGAGATACAGTAAAGTCTCGTTATATCAATATTCTCGGGAGTCTGAAAAAAATATCGATATAACCGGACTATCGATATATCCGATCCTGCGGCATGTAAATTTTCTCCTTGCGTTCATAGAAATAGTATCGTAATAAGCAGTACTATCGATATAACCGATATCGATATAACAAGACTTTACTGTAATTGAAAAGCATGAACGAGGTGTGCGTTTGTGTGATTTAGTGGCCAAGCACAGCTATGCTAAGTCAACCATTGCTACCATTCTCCGGAACAGAGAAGCCATCAAAGGTGCGTTTGTTGCAAAAGGTGTTTCCGTGCTCTCAAAGCGACGGCCTCGGGCAATCGAAGAAGTTGAAAAACTTCTGTTAATTTGGATTAACGAAAAGCAGCTACCCGGCGCCAGCGTGAGTAAATCTATTTTATGTGAGAAAGCATGGCTAATTCACGCCGATATCGCGCCAAACTGGAAGTTCGGCGCTTATTGAGGATTTTAAAGCCAGCAACGGATGGTTCGAGAACATCTGAGGGTGAGGAGGATGAGATGGTTGCAGCATCAAGTGAGCTTATAAAGGCAATGTTGGCAAAGTGGAATGATGTGCAGGCTTTTACCGAACAGTTCCATCCAGGAAAGACTGTGGCTATGACAATCATCAACATGATGAGCGATAATGTGATGCATCAGCTTCATAAGACCTTAAAAGTCAGAAAGCAACAGGTGTCAATTAAGAGGTTTTTAATCAGCAAAAAAATTATGAGGAGTCTCCAAAGAAGCAAAGAAGAGAAGCCACACCAGAGGTTAAGTTACCAACAGTCCTTGTGGAAGGTGACTCTCCTTCCATAAGTCATCAATGACCATCTAAAAGGTAACTAAAACTTTATTTTACAGCACAGTTTATTTCTTTAATTACAGTCCTCATGTAATGTGGCTCTCTTTCCAAACAGCAATTCCCTCTGACCTTCTACCTCCAACACCATTCCATCAAGCCATCAATGACCATCATAAAGGTAAATAAAACGACTTTATTTTATCGCACAGTTTATTTCTTTCATTACAGTACCTATGGAATGTGACTCTTTGCAAACAGCAATTCCCTTTGACCTCTGACCTCCAACGTCATTCCATCAAGCCATCAATGACCATCACAAATGTAAATAAAGTGACTTTATTATATAGTGCAGTGTATTTATTTTATTACAATACAATAGCACATGTATTAGACATATAATAAGGTATGTTGTGTGTGGTTTTAAGGCTTGTTTAGTTAAAAAGTATATTTTATGGAAACCCAGCAACTGATTATTCCCATTTTAATAGTTTCCAATGGGATTTTTTTTGTGATACACACGTTTTAGCTTATACACTCTGTATGGGAACCAATTAGGTTGGTAAGCTGAGGTCTGACTGTACATCCAATCAAATCCATATTGCTCGATTGCATGGGTGCGCCTATGTGTGTGCAGACACAGACACAGACACACACACACACACACACACACACACACACACACACACACACACACACACACACACACACACACACACACACACACACATACACACACACAAACACACACACACGCACACACACACACACACACACACACACACACACACACACACGTTTTGCTACATGGTGGGGATATGGTGTGCATGGGTTTTGACCCGTGGGAACCCAATTTCAAACATGAAAAAAACATATTCATGAAACTCAAGAAAAAAATGATTTTAGGACCCACATATTTTTTTTTTTGCCTGTGCTCACTCAGAAATCAAATGTAGCCACAAGGGGACACAAGCCAGTGTCTTGTTGTACCGGTCCCAAGCCCGGATAAATACAGAGGGTTGTGTCAGGAAGGGCATCCGACGTAAAAAAAAATTGCCAAAACAAATGCAAATCAAACTTCTGAATCCCATACCGGATCGGTCGAGGCCCGGATTAACAATGGCCGCTATTGGTACTGTTGACCTTCAGGGTGCCAGTGGAAAATTGACTACTGTTGGTCGAAGAAGGAGAGGAGGCAGCTGTGCCTGGAGGAAAAGAGAGAAATGGAACGCCAATAGTATAGAACTAAGAGTAGGAACTTTGAATGTAGGAACAATGACAGCTAAAGGTCGAGAGCTGGTTGACATGATGCAGAGAAGGAAGGTAGACATACTGTGTGCGCAGGAGACCAGGTGGAAAGGGAACAAGGCTAGAAGCTTAGGGTCAGGGTTTAAGTTGTTCTATCATGTTGAAGACAGAAAGAGACATTGAGTTGGGGTTATCTTAAAAGAGGAGTTTGTTAGGAATGTCTTAGAAGTAAAAAGAGTATGGGATATAATGATGATGTCTGAAGCTAGAAATTGAAGGCGTGATGTTCAATGTTGTTTGCGGGTATGCCCCACAAGTAGGATGTGAGCTGGCGGAGAAAGAGAAATTCTAGTTGGACTTTGATGAAGTCATACAGAACATCCCGAGAAGTCAGAGGGTTGTAATTGGTGGAGACTTCAATGGACATGTTGGCGCTGCAAACAAAGATGATGAGGAGGTGATGGGCAGGTTTGGAATCCAGATGAGGAACGCTGAAGGACAGATGGTGGTTGACTTTGCGAAGAGAATGGAAATGGCTGTTGTGAATACTTTCTTTCAGAAGAGACAGGAACATAGGGTGACCTATAAGAGTGGAGGGAGAAGTACACAGGTAGACTACATTTTGTGTCAACGGCGCCATCGAAAGGAAACCAGTGACTGCAAAGTATTGGTTGGTGAGAGTGTAGCCAGACAGCATAGGTTGGGGGTGTGTAGGATGACGCTGGCAGTGAGGAAGATGAAGAAACCAAAGGCTGAAGTGAGGACAAAATGTGAAAGTTGAAAAAGGAAGAGTGTTGCATTACATTTAGGAAGGAGGTAAGACAAGCACTGGGTGGGCAAGGGGTCCTTCCAGATGACTGGCAAACGACAGCGAACATAATCAGAGACACAGGTCGGAAAGTACTTGGTGTATCGAGTGGAAGAAAGGTAGATAAGGACACTTGGTGGTGGAATGGGGACGTGCAGGAGTGTATACAGAGAAAGAGGTTAGCAAAGAAGAAGTGGGACACTGAGAGGACGGACGAGAGTAGACAGCAGTACAAGGAGATGCAGCGCACGGTTAAAGTAAAGGTGGCAAAGGCCAAACAAGAGGCCTATGATGACTTGTATGTCCGGCTGGACAGCAAGGAAGGCGAATCTTTACAGGCTGGCGAGACAGAGAAACAAAGATGGTAAGGACCTGCAGCAGGTTCGGGTGATTAAGGATAGAGATGGCAATGTATTAACAGGTGCCAGTAGTGTGATGGCAAGATGGAAAGAGTACTTTGAAGAATTGATGAATGAGGAAAATGAGAAGGAACATAGAGTAGAAGATGTGACTGTTGTGGACCAAGACGTAGCAAACATTAGCAAGGATGAAGTGAGGAGGGCACTGAATAGGATGAAGGGGGGAAAGGCACTCGGGCCTGAAGATTTACCAATCGAGGTATGGAAGTGTCTTGGAGAGGTGGCGGTGGTGTTCCTGACTGGGTTATTCAACAAGATCTTGGATGGTGAACAGATGCCTGAGGAATGGAGACGGAGTGTACGTGTGCACATTTTTAAGAACAAAGGAGATGTGCAGAGTTGTACTAACTACAGAGGAATAAAGTTCATACAATGAAACTCTGGGAAAGAGTAGTTGAAGCTAGACTAAGAGCAGAAGTGAACATTTGTGAGCAGCAGTATGGCTTCATGCCAAAAAAAAGAGTCCGACAGATGCAGTGTTTGCTTTAACATTTAACATTTTTATTTCTTCCTTCCCTATATAAAATGGGACAATAAATTAATATTCCTCTAAAAGTTAAGACACAGGCCATTGCTATCTAAAGTCATCATTGGTCTGTTTTGGAACAGTTTTGTAATTTTTATACATCAAATGATAACACACTTTCAAGCCACTAGATAACAGTTTACCTTCAGAGATCTTCACCAGCTCCGCCCGACCATCCTATGTACATATTAGTAGCAAACACAGAATAAATATATTGAGTTCAACAAAATCAGGAATTTGTACTTCAGTGCGATGTTCACGGGGCAGGTCTGAATGCAATTCAGATTTTTTTTTGGTGGGATCAATTTATTTTGTAAGGGTTCACATTACATGAAGAAATGCTTATCTATTTACTACTAGGAAAACATGATCTTAAAGATTCCATTCTGATTTATATACACCCTCGCCATTAACTTGAAGTTGTTCGATACTAAATATCCCATAGAATGTTATGAGGAGGAAGAGATATAGAGCATTTTTTGTAGGATAACAATACATTATGGTAATCAAAAAGAAAAATAATGTATCATATTTCCGCTACCCATACAGTATATAGACCAGGCATGGGCAAACTACGGCCTGCGGGCCACATACGACCGACCCGTTAGGCTTTTTAATCCGGCCCGCCGAATTTGTCCAAATTATAGTAAAAACAGTGTCTGAAACTCATGAGAAAAAGTTAGCGGACAACGGGGCAGATAACTCTGAAAACCTTCCTGCCCCATTTTTCACAACTTGAAACACAACAAGACGACTAATCACATTAAAAAATAACATTGTCAGTATAAAGTTTTTTTAAATTACGGATGTACCTATCACAAATGCTACGTTGCTTAATTTACGTTATAAATCCATGGTTGTAGATTTTGCTGTTGTAATCATGGTGCTCAATGCAACGTCTGCATCGCATGCTACAAGCCACTAAACCCCTTTCATAAGTCTCACGTACACTCTACAGTCACGGTTTAATGTAAATTTACGTTTTGTAGCGTCACATATGTTGTTAGCTTCTTTTGAATCTGTCTTCTGGGCTGAGGTTCTGTGCATCTACTTTGGAAAATGATATGCAAATGCACGACTTTATATTCGCTTGCGAAAGTCCGGAAGAAAGAAGCAGGCTTCTGATTGGCTGCCGTGATGAGTATGCAAATTTCAACTGCAGGTAGCCTATGTCTGTGTGCTTGGCGAGGGTACACGTGGACTGTATGCGGGTGAAGGCGAGGGCGTCAGTGAGGAGTTTGTTGAGCGCGCGGTCACGACAAACCATCTATGATTTGGCAGAATTTAACACAAGTAGGTATTATTGAGCTTGAATTTTCGTGGTGGAATAATATGTTTTGAATGTTGAAAGTGATTCAATTTTTCAATAAATGTTGATTTCTTTAACTTTGCACCTTCCATTGAAACTTGTTAAAAACAGACTGCAATCTTGATGAATACAGTGCGTATGTTATTTTAATCTATTTCCATTTCCTCTTCCCAGTATCTGCGAAATAGTATGTAAATGCCATATCTTGCATATTCCTTGAGCCAAATTTATTAACTGATGAGGGATATTTTTCACATTTGAAAGACAGTTAATAAATTGGGTTGTAGTGTTCTTACTGTGCTAAGAGGTTTGTACACACTACATTTAAAGGACAACCGGCACCATTTTTTGTTGTTTCCTACTGACATCAGAAAAACGTTTGATAGCATCTAAAATACCCAAAACACGCAGGCTGATATTTTTAGTCAAATGAAATGTAACGGAGTTGTGCGCTTAGATTATTAAATTATGAAGGAAGTGACGCAACGGCGCACAGTGTGGCACTATGTCCCGCCCATAGTTTCCAGAACAATCTCGAGGAGATTCAGGGTGAGTCGCAATTTTCTGTTGGTCTTGATTAACGCGCATTTTCATGACAATATCTTATTTTGTTTCCCTTTTTGTACTGTCTAGTGTTATCTAATTAGTTCCCTTATTCATTTCGAGTCCAGATTACTTTTTGTGTCATTATTTACTTCACGTTTTGTCGAGTGGAATTTAGGAATATGCGCTTTTCTATCGCAGTTAATCACAAGACGAAACCCATGCGACTTCACCCATCCCTTCTGCCATACTGTGTTGCAGGTAATAATTGTTTCATTTCGTTTTTATTGAACAATATTTAGTTTCTTGTGTCGTGTTTCATTTGCCCGTGAGTGTCCGTGGCTGGTTGAACTGTGCGCCAGCCATTACAAGCGCACCGCGTGTTCTGCCGAGTCTCCGCCCATGATGCGTTCAGGGACATCTTGTAAATAACAGTGAATTTGTGTTGTATTCTCTTTTTCTGTAAATAACCACTATACGATCACACGTTGTTAATTCTGTTTTGTTATCTACAATGTTTTGCATTTGAGAACAATCTCGAGGAGATTCAGGTTAATCACAAGACGAAACCCATGCGACTTCACCCATCCCTTCTGCCATACTGTGTTGCAGAAATAAAAGAAATAAAAAGACACATCCACGCGTCTCGTCTTCATTAATACGGCAGCATCGTGGAGATGAAGACAGTCACTGTTGTGACACCCGTCACATTGGTGCCGTGACCCGGATCACAAGTGACTCTCCACTTCGGACCGGGACCGCGATGCTGCACAGTGTCTTCATCCCATCACTCGGTGGACGGTGTGTCGACCCCGTTCTTTAAATTGTGTGTTGATTGTCTGAGCTGCTGTTTTGCAATTGTTGTGCTTCTTTTTTTTCCTGTAAGTTTGTTTTTGTGTGTGAAGGCTAAGAATGAGCTCCTTACATGTAACAAGTAGCACACCTTTGAATGAGTGTGTTGGTAGAGGTAGAGGCTTCCCAACCGTGTAACAGTTGTGTGGTGCAATCCAGAGTGGTGTAGGTTGTACAGAGGGGAATGGGCAGGTTCAAGCTGAGGCCACTTATGTTAGTGGGGACAGAGTTCCTTCCCAGACCCAGTGCAGTGCATCTACGACGAGCGCACAGACAACTGATACACCAGCAACAGATCCCTTTCTCCAGTCTGTCACAGTTATGTAGTGCTATGCAGGGTGATGTAGTTTGTACAGAGGGGAATGGGCAGGTGCGAGCTGAGGCCACTTATGTTAGTGGGGACAGAGTTCCTTCCCAGACCCAGTACAGTGCATCTCCGACGAGCGCACAGACCCTGACACACCGGCGACAGATCCCTTACTCCAGTCACCTGACGTAGTTGGTCAGATGAGTGACATAATTAGACAGCATTTTTGTACATCCTTGCCCGATAACCTTGTCTATTTTGCCTGTTGGTCTTTCTGTTGTCTTCCGTGTGTATGTTGCCTCACTTCTGCATAATTTAAGGGGGGTGTATGTAACGGAGTTGTGCGCTTAGATTATTAAATTATGAAGGAAGTGACGCAACGGCGCACAGTGTGGCACTATGTCCCGCCCATAGTTTCCAGAACAATCTCGAGGAGATTCAGGGTGAGTCGCAATTTTCTGTTGGTCTTGATTAACGCGCATTTTCATGACAATATCTTATTTTGTTTCCCTTTTTGTACTGTCTAGTGTTATCTAATTAGTTCCCTTAGACACCAATAAAAATGACTTCAAAATGAATCTGGTAATTGCCAGTTTCAGAAGGTCCCACCTCCTTGTTCGTGACGTCACGCCAATACGTCTTGCCTTGCTCGAGAATCAAAACAATGGCTTCAGATTCGGAGAAGATGCTTTCTTGTTACTCATCCAGTTATGCATATGATTGCCATGTGCATTCTCAATTTTGTGGAAGACAATGCTTCCAGATTTTTTGCCCCGTAGTTTAGGGCTATTTGACGAATTACATCAGATCCTCTGAAGTGACTGGGGGCTTGTGGACTTTCAAAAAAGAATGTGTTTTCATCCAGTATCCCACATTCATGACGAGTATTGGCAAGTAACGTCATGGATGTCTGCACGTCAGGTGTCAGGAGAATGGGAACCTTTCGCCCTCGTTTACCTTGTATTTCAATTCTTTGGTGCCGACACAGTTTTCGCTCAAGGTCAGACAAAGCCAGCTCCACATCCGGATGCGTTGACGATGTATCTCTCAAAATAAACGCAGTAAGTGGCATCTTAGAAACTTTCCCTTTCTCTTCTCCGGTTGAAAAAGGATAATTTTGCCAAGTGTAACTTTTGCAAGTTCTCCCCAATGTTTCCTACTTGTCTTCTTTGAGTTTTTTTTGGTCCACCTGTCTTTGGACCTCAAGATACTCATGCATATTTTTCACATCTTCGGTAAAAGGCAGAAGTTGTGGAACATTCCATTTTGCCTCACGCGGGTTTCTGAGGGATTTTGAGGACACACATTCACTCCATCTGGTGCCGCAGATTTGTTTGAACACCCGAGCATTATTAATGGCATCGTCATCACCTGAGATTAATCCTTCACATTCAATATTTGCAATTTTCCTGACGTTGTGGCCTAACTTGAGTGCTAAGGATGGTATTTCGAATGCATTCAATTGCTCATTTAAGCCAGCCACCTTCCTCACTGCTTTGATCAAATGAGGGAAATTTAGTTGGATGAAGAAATCCAGCATGTCTTGAAATTTTCCATGTTTCTTCCCCTATAGAAGCAGTCGTCTTGTCTCACGCATTTTCTGTCTGATGTAGTCATGTTTTGAGACATCATGCCCATGCTTATTGAAGGGGCGATGCCCAAATTTCAGAATCACCTTTTCGTTAAGCACAGCATTTGTGATTGCATCTTGATGCATAGAAAGCACCATTTTCCAAAACTTCATTTACACCATCTGGAACTGGCTGAGCATATTCACACAATGCATGAACCCTAGTCCTTCCTCGTTTGCATGTTTAAGTGACACCTCCGCATGTGCCTCCACATTGCTCTCCTCATAAAGTAGCCCGGAGAATTCAGACAATGCATGTAATCTTTTTTTTTTTATTGCTGACGAGGTATCAACATTCCTTGACCTTCACGAAGAACGTCATTGTTATGGGAACGATTCCCTTTATTTCTGAGAAGATCCAGTTGGATTCTTCTCCCTTTGGATCCAGTTGGAAATTAAACCACATGTTCCACTTCATGGGGTATCTTTGTGTTGTGTTATCAAATGGCGAGCAATTGTTCTGTAAGGGTTGGAGCAAAACACACAGAAGTGAGATTTGTTGTAGAGCCTGCCACCATCTGTTTTCCTTTTAAAAGTCATGACCTTCATATCAGAATCACTGGATGTAGCTGTTTTATGGTGTTCTGAGTCATATGAGTCGGCACAAGTCACGCGTCTTTGTGTCTGTGGCTTAGAGGAAATGGCCAGGTGTAAACATTTTGATTCATGAGGTTTATCCGTGTCCAGGGTAGAAGGTGTCACATGTCTTTTTTTATGTGCAGTTACATGTACTTTCCGTGGGTTGGTCGAAGGCACTTTCCATCTCTTTGTCCTCTTGTTCTTCTGCTGCTCTGTTACTTCTACCCATATATATATATATATATATATATATATATATATATATATATATATATATATATATATATATATATATATATATATATATATATATATATATATATATATATATATATATATAGTAAAGTCTCGTTATATCGATATCGGTTATATCGATAGTGCCGCTTATTGCGATGCTATTTTCATTTCCCTTGCACATTTGTAGTCTTTTTATGTATAATTAGTACCGTTTAGTACGATACCCGGTTATTAATCCGGTTATTACGGTGCTCCTTTTCATCCCCCGCCGGCCATTTTGCTGTTTATATCGATACATCGGTCGCGCCATTGGTCGACTTGGTCACGTGTCTTGGTTACGTGACACGCCATCGGCCGCGCCATTGGTCGACTTGGTCACGTGACTTGGTTACGTGATACGCTATCGGTCGCGCCATTGGTCGACTTGGTCACGTGAGTTTGTTACGTGACCAGCACCCGTGTAGCAGAGCCATTTTCATTTTCAGAGGCTAGCTCGTGTGTAGCAGACGAGATTGAAGATTGATGATTTTTTTAATTGTATACATAATACAGTAAGATGTAAGCGTTGCAGTTTCCCTGTTGTGTTATGTACATGCCCACTGTACTGTATATGAATGCAATCGTTTTTTGCAACAATGTTTCTTGTTTTGTCTGCTGAAGCGTGATGATTTTGAAAATTACCATACATTCCATACTGTGTATTAAAGGACAACCGATGTCACTTTTTATTCAAATGCAAATCACCAATAAAAATGACTTCACGCCAAGACGTCTTGCATTGCTTGTGAATCCAAACAATGGGTTCAGATTCGGATAATATGCTTTCTTGTTACACATCCAGTTATGAATATGATTCAAATACTTCTGAAGAGGAAATCATACATGTTTGCAATTGATGAAAGAATTATATGTGCCATTTTGAGGCAACATTGGAGGAACATCTCTCACCCCCCCAAAAAAGAGGCACAAAATGGCAAGCTCATTGCCAGCTCCGTTTCTTATATGGCTCTTGGTACGCCCTCTTTTGTCGGCTTTTGTTAATGCAGTTCGGCGCGGGATCGGATATATCGATAGTCCGATTATATCGACATTTTTTCCAACTCCCGAGAATATTGATATAACGAGACTTTACTGTACATGTATAAATAGCAGTTTATTTGCTACACATTTTTGCGAATTGCCATAGAACTGTTGAAACATTGAAATAAACAATTTCAAAAGATCTCTCTGGTGCAAATTTTGAACTTCAGTATTCTGATTCTCGTATTAGACATTGTAATAGGAAGACAATTGTTTTGAAGAGATGCTAGTTGGACCATAAGCGATGCAGCCTATCGAAGTGTTGCTTTAATTACTCTTGAAAAGCATTTTCCCTCTCTCACTGTCTGTATGTATGATACCGTCCAGTGATTTCATGGTATCCTTTATTATGCTCATAATAATATGAGAGTGAATAAGAATAGAAATAGCTATTCAAAACATACCAAGAAATGTTAAATCCAGGTTTTCAAAAATGTGTTTCCCCCATATGTATGATTAATAGAATAAGAATCAGAAAGCCTTTAATAGTCCTACAATGGGGGAATTTGCAATAGATTAAGCACGAAAGATTCTTATGATGATACTGACCGGCCTCTGAAGCTCAGGGGCACTTGCACTATGACCAACATCACTAGAAGTGTGGTCATGGCTGTTGTCATCATTGGAGCTCTCTTTGTGATTTATCTGAAAAACAACCAAAAAAAAAAACATCAAATCAACTGCCAATGAAAGAATGTTTGGTTACAGCATAAATTGGTTACTCTCTTCAGATATTATGTGTCACAATGTGCAGGTGGCTGAAGTCTTAGGATTTGACACTATAACTGAAGTCGCAAGTTTTTTTAAAACGTTGTTGATAAAGTTAAGCTTAAATTCATTTCATTTGTGGCAGACTATAGTTCAGTGAACGTTGCATTCAGTCAAATGTGGTCCTTATACCTTATTTGACATTTGTGGTTGAGTCTTCTCAGATCTCTGCATCTCATATCTCATCCAACGACTTTGATCCTGCAAAAACAAAAATTACATTCTGAGATGTGAATCATGTTGCTTCTTTTTATTTATTGATTGTCATTTGTGGCACTTTTGGAAATACTGTTGCATTTTTTTTTTGCCATAACCGCCAATATTGGTGAATGGCTTGATCTGCTCTATTCATGCAAAGAACTAAATGATCACCCTTATTGCTGACAAGAATTCCAATAAATAGCCTTGAAACATTTTCACATTCTGAGATTACAATTGCTGCCACTTTTATTCCTGTCTCTGGCTGTTTGGATCAATCTGTATATTTTAAACACATGCAAGGATGCATCTGGGAAATTAAAAAAGGGATTGTGTCTGAAAAGGGGGCCAAAGTCTAAAATGGATGAGGCCAGATTTAACTAGATTGCCCAAGTATACAAAACTGATTGGAATAAACCAAAATACATTCATTGGAGCATGATATTTCTAAATTGCAAATAAAAAATCATCATTTGTCTAAAATCTGTATTTCTAATATATAAACAATTTTAATGCTCTCGATGCTAGTGTGCCACATTGTTGGCATAAGGCAGTGACATTGAATGCTACATGCAACGCACCAATTGTAACATAATAATAAAACCCAATTTCCATAAGAAATTTTACATTTTGCAAAAATGTAAAGACATTACATTTTGCAATAATGTAAAAATGAAAATGTTTTTTCCTTTAATCCAATGACTACTTCCTCATCAAGTTTACCACATTGTTTTCGCTTAATATAAACCTTCCAATGGTTGCATGTTATCTTATGAATATTAAAACAGACGCTGTCACTTTGATGGTGTCACAGGCAGCATCAAAACAACGACGATTGCTCTGATCTTACTTGCGTGACTGCCTGGAGCCTCTTGATGTTGAATAGATTTCCATCAAGCCGGAAATCTATGGTAACCCCACTGTTCTTCTCGATCCCCTCATGGAGCAACAGTGTGACACACAGGAGGAAGATATTGAACAGGACTTCTACGAGGACACATCCCTGGCGTACACCAGTCTGCCACATTAGGGTCGCTTACACTCGCAGTTTTTTGGTCTGGAATGCCCTCGTGGGGACACTAGGAAATGTCATGAAACGTCTTTAAAACATGGTTTGAAGTCTCTCAGAGCAATTTTCCCGTGGGGACCTTATTTTGCAGTCTCTCAGAGCAATTTGCCCGTGGGGACCTCATTTTAGGTCCCCACGGATACACGAGTCCCCACCGGGCTGCGTGCAGTCAGGTTGATGTCCCCACCGTGGCGCACAAACGAGAACACGCGCACGCACACACACACACACACACACACACACACACACACACACACACACACACACACACACACACACACACACACACACACACATCGCACATGGAAAATACCACATGTGAAATTATGTAAAATCACATCACTTAATCAATTTTTCGGGAAATCATAACCTTACATTAAAACAGCAGTAGCTCTGGGAATAATAATAATAATAATAATATTTTTTTTGTTCTTTTGACTTCAAGACGGCGCCGCGAGAGTGGCTGCCTTTCCAGCAGCTCATGTATTTTGTTTTTCTACTTTCATTCCTTTCATCACTTTGCTGCTGTGAAATGTAAATTCCTCCACTGTGAGACTAATAAAGGCATATCCAATCCAATCCAATAATAATAATAATAATAATAATAATAATAATAATAATAATAATAATAATAATACATCACATTTATAAGCGCCTTCCAAAACTCTCAAGAACACTTTACAGTCACAGAATATATTTTTTTCTGTGGGTGAGCAGCGGCGCCAGCGTTCACTCAACCCGAAAGGAACAAAGTAAAAAAATAAGCGCCAGCGTGTGGCTGCCGCTGCTCACCCACAGAAAAACTCATCCTGCGACTGCAAAGCGACCCCAAGGTGAAAGGTGCTCATAAATTAAATTGATTATTATTTATTATTATTATTTGACACATTGTATTAACTAAAGTCAGCAGGAGAAAAATCTCGAACAAAAAAGAATCAGAACAATCATACATTTCATTTATAAGCGTCTTGCAAAACTCTCAAGGTCACTCTATATGTTTGATGAGGATTCACTTGAAATCAATTCATATATTTTTTTTTACTTTATTATATATTGAGATGTTTTACATTAAAATGGGGGCCTGGCCAACGTTGATAACACTTTAAATTTTACAAACACAGCCCTACTGTCATGATCTGGTTGGCGACCAACGGGGGCGCTGTCGGCCCCGCCTACACCTGCACAGGTGCTGGTCGTCCCGATCAGAATGGCGACCAGCGGGTAGAGACGTCAGCCCTGCCTGCAGCCTCGCAGGTGCTGGTCGTTTAATCATTGACACTTAAAAGGACACCCGGCACGACCATCCGGTGCCGGTTCATTGTTTGTTTGCTGCTTGTTTGCTGCATGCATTGTGTACGTGTTAGTTTAACCTTGACAGACTTTTACTTTTGGTCTTCTTTTGATACTTTGTATTGTTTCCATTCAGATGATTTTGATGTTTTACATTTTGTTCCTGCTGATTTTATTTTAATACAATTTCTCAAAAAACCTCCTGCTCCCTCCTGCCTGCTTTTTGGGATCCGCACCCGCCATCACCACCTCGCAAACCGTGACAGAATGAACCGGCCAACCATCGGATCCCGCAGGTACATCGGACCCGTCTCATTTCCACCCTGTGCCTGGCAATGCTACGTCCACGTTAGCCCGAGCCTCGTCGAGTTTGAATTGCGTCACTCGACGAGCCGTAACGTCCACGTAAACGTCCGGCCGAGACCTCCTTCCAGGTGGCCGTCAAGGGTGACACTGGGTGACTGGCATTGCACGCCCACGTCCAACCACGCTGTCGTCGTGCATGAAGAATTGAGTCTCATCCAAGACGATCCGTGCAACGTCCGCGTCAACGTCAGTCCGAGACCCCACTCACCACTGGATCCCGGAGCGGCTCTGGACTGGTCTCATTCCGCCGGAACCGGGCAGTTCACGCCCACGTCGACGTCCGGCCGAGACCTAGGCCCATACGGCCGTACGGGGTGCCATTCTGCGCCTGGCAGTTCGACGTCCACGCAGAGCCATGCGCCGTCGCGTGAACGTGCGAGAGGGATCGCACTCACGCCCACGACGATCCGTGCTGCGTCTTCGTCCACCCCAGGCCGAGCCCCGTTCCCATCAGGCCGCCATCCGTCGTATGCTGGAGAGGCAGCGGTTGCCCTCTCCACCGACCGTTCCCTGGCGAGTGGACCTTTTGGGAGACTGTTGGGACTTCTGGAAGCAGCCCCTTGAAGGGGGGGGGTACTGTCATGATCTGGTTGGTGACCAACGGGGGGCGCTGTCGGCCCCGCCTACACCTGCACAGGTGCTGGTCGTCCCAATCAGATTGGCGACCAGCAGGTAGCGACGTCAGCCCTGCCTGCAGCCTCGCAGGTGCTGGTCGTTTAATCATTGACACTTAAAAGGACACCCGGCACGACCATCCGGTGCCGGTTCATTGTTTGTTTGCTGCTTGTTTGCTGCATGCATTGTGTACGTGTTAGTTTAACCTTGGCGGACTTTTACTTTTGGTCTTCTTTTGATACTTTGTATGTTTTCCATTCAGATGATTTTGATGTTTTACATTTTGTTCCTGCTGACTTTATTTTTATACAATTTCTCAAACAACCTCCTGCTCCCTCCTGCCTGCTTTTTGGGATCCGCACCCGCCATCACAACCTCGCAAACCGTGACACCTTTTTTACACTGTAGTTTTAGTTTTAGGGTGTAACAGAGTGTGATTCTCCTGCTTGCGGATGATTTTCTCAATAAATGCGGTTACTTTTACTCTTGATTTTTTTTCTGAGTGGTGCCTTTGTCGTATTTCTTATTTTATTTAATGCCTTCAAACTACTACTGGTTGTTTTGGCTTGCAATTGAGCATGGTTTCTTACCCTTGTGGTTCTCATCTCATTTGCAGGACACTGACACCTAATGGAAATCCGATGTTACTGCAACATCTGCGTTCTGCTTTTCGAAGTAAAAGTTGTGTTTTATCTCTTCATATGTGCTTTGTGTTGTCCGGCTTGCCGCCATGGACATGTCCAACACCTTGAGCATCTTCTGTTCTACGGAGCAGACATGAGTGCCCAGAACGCCTCAGGAAACTCTGCCCTACACATATGTGCTCTCTATAACCAGGTGAGAGGACTCGGCACAAAGTTTATGAAATGTTGTTAATGTAAATATTGACACATAGCTCGGTGTCAATTATACAGTTCGGCATGTCTCCAAGAAATGGGAAAGGACAATATTGGAGAAATTTTTCAATACAGCTGCAGTGGAAATACTCTGCCTTTCTTCTTCCATGGCTTCTTTGACATCAGTAGTTCGCAAAGTCCAAGGAAGTACCACACCAAAAATAAACTTTCTAAAGTTATTTCAAACTATTGCCACAAAACATGCTTGGTGTCAACAAGATTGCATTGCCTGTCCCATGAAATCATTACCCTTCAAATCCCATCTCAAAACCTACCTATTTAGAATCACATTTTCTGTGTAGCTCTTTCTCTTGTTTCTATTTATAACTGTATTCTATTTGTGATTGTATTTTATTTATTATAGTACCTATGCTTGTCTGTGACTGTAAAGTGTCCCTGAGAGCTTTGAAAGGCGCTTAAAATGAAATATATTATTGTTGTATTAAGTTCATCCTGTCTACATAATATCTAATTTAAAACATATTCTTTTCTTACAGACAGTGTATTATTGTAGGTGTTCAAATACCTGACATGTTTCGGCGTATAATTCCGCCTTCGTCAGAGTGTCACGTATGTTATTGTGAGCCTTTTTTCAGCTGGTGTTGCTATGAGGGCGTGACCTACCTGTCAGATCTGACAGGCAAGTCACGCCCCCCGCTGTCCACTCGTCTCTCACATACAACCTCACCGTACAACCAAAAGCACTCTCAGAAATAATAAAACCGTTACTGGGACACACTGACCAACACTGCGAGAACTCAAAGCAGCTCGCTACAGAACTCGCTATCATAAAAATACAGAAAGAGGAAATGCTCATATCACGTGAAGTCATCTCACTTTTCACCAAAACACCCACCAAAGCCACCATTCAGATAGTACAGGACAGACTAAAAGGAGACAAGACACTCAAAAAACGCACAAATCGAACAGCACATGACATAACCCAGCTCCTCCAGTTCTGCCATATCCACATATTTCCAATTCAGAAACACCATATAAAGACAAAAAGAAGGGTTCGCCATGGGGGACCCACCCTCTGCGTCTGCATATTGTGTGGCTTCTTCCTGGAGGACCTGGAACAGAAAGCTCTTGCAACAGCCCCGGAAACATACAAACCAACATTATGGAAACGATATGTGGATGACATTCTGGAAAAGATCAAAACAGGACATACACAACAGTTTACAGATCACCTCAACTCCATAGACACCACAGGCAGCATCAAGTTCACCAATGAAGAGGAAACAAACCAATCCATCGCCTTCTTGGACTTGAACATACACCACACGGACAACGGAAAAATCAAAATAAAAGTACACAAGAAACCCACACATACCGACCAATATCTCCTTTGGACATCTGAACACCCCACTATTCATAAGTTGTCAGTCGTCAGAACATTACATGAACGCACCACAATAATCACGGTCCCGGAGGAGAGAACACAGGAGGAAAAACATATACAACACGCACTACAAAAATGCCAATTATTATTATTATGCTTGACACCTCTTGTACCAAATGTTTGGCTCATTATTTAGAGCTGTGTGCAGAGATTCACAAATTAATTTAACACTAATATCAACCACTGCCTCAGATATGTTAGAACTTCTTCTGTGTGTGTGTGTGTGTGTGTGTGTGTGTGTGTGTGTGTGTGTGTGTGTGTGTGTGTGTGTGTGTGTGTGTGTGTGTGTGTGTGTTTGCGTGTGCATGCGTGCTTGTGTGTTCTCGTTTACGCACCCCGGTGAAGACATCAACCTGACTGCACGCAGCCCGGTGGGGACTCGTGTTGCTCTGAGAGACTTCAAACCATGTTTTAAAGACCTTTCATGGCATTTGCTAAAGTGTCCCCACGGGGGCATTCCAGACCAAAAAAACTGTGAGTGTATGCGACCCGAATGGATGCACACCAGTACTGCAGGTCCCCACCAGGTAAGTGTGCATCACAACTGTCCAGTCAGTAGTGCCCCCCGAATCCATGGTCAAAGTTTGTATTACACCTTGTTCACCTCAGTAGCGCCCAATCCATGGTTAAAAGTGACATTACACGTTATAAGTAACTTTTTAACCTTGTGCGTGCGTTTGATCAAAGATTAAAGTGAAATACAGTAAAGTCTCGTTATATCGATATCGGTTATATCGATAGTACCGCTTATTACGATACTATTTTCATTTCCCTTGCACATTTCTAGTCTTTTTATGTATAATTAGTACCGTTTAGTACGATACCCGGTTATTACGATAATCCGGTTATTACGGTGCTCCTTTTCATCCCCCGCCGGCCATTTTTGTTGTTTATATCGATATATCCGTCGCGCCATTGGTCAACTTGGTCACGTGTCTTGTTACGTGAGCCGCCATCGGTCGCGCCATTGGTCGACTTGGTCACATGAGCCGCCATCGGTCGCGCTATTGGTCGACTTGGCCGTGTGACTTTGTCACATCACACGCCATCGGTCGCGCCATTGGTCAACTTGGTCACGTGTCTTGGTTACGTGTCACGCCATCAGTCGCGCCATTGGTCGACTTGGTCAGGTGACTTGGTTACGTGCCCAGCACCCGTGTAGCAGAGCCATTTTCATTTTCAGACGCTAGCTCGTGTGTAGCAGACGAGATTGAAGTGTTTGTGTTAAAAGGTAAAAATGGGAAGCAGAAGAAGATTGATGACTTTTTTAAATTGTATACATAATACAGTAAGATGTAAGCGTTGCAGTTTCCCTGTTGTGTTATGTACATGCCCACTGTAGTGTATATGAATGCAATCGTTTTTTGCAACAATGTTTCTTGTTTTGTCTGCTGAAGCGCGATGATTTTGAAAATTATTAACATTCCATACTATGTATTAAAGGACAGCCGATGTCACTTTTTATTCAAATGCAAATAAAAATGACTTCACGCCAAGACGTCTTGCATTGCTTGTGAATCCAAACAATGGCTTCAGATTCGGATAATATGCTTTCTTGTTACACATCCAGTTATGAATATGTTTCAAATACACTGTAGTTCTGAAGATTAAAGCATACATGTTTACAATCATTAAAGAATTATATGTGCCATTTTGAGGCAACATTGGGGGAACATCTCTCACCCAAAAAAAAGGGAGCTAATGGCCAGCTCCGTTTCTTATATGGCGCTTGGCTGCCCTCTTTTGGCGGCTTTTGTTTAATGCAGTTCGGCGCAGGATCGGATATATCGATAGTCCCGGTTATATCGATATTTTTTCGGACTCCCTTGAATATCGATATAACGAGACTTTACTGTATATATATACCGTATTTTCACGACCAAAGGGCGCACCGTGTGAAAAGGCGCAGTCTCATTTATGTGTACCATTTCTGTATTTAAGATACACATTGAGCGCACCGGCTGATCGGGTGCAAGTTTTATATACCGGTACATATCCTCTGCTGCCATACGTACGTCCGCCTCACAACAACACACAGGCATACAAGTGTGCGTATTTAAAAAAACAAATCGGGAGCAAAACTGAGTTTGGTAGTGCTTTATTTATTAATTACAAAGTAAGAACATTTTGTAATCATCACTCAATTGGCGTCGACATGGTAAAAAAGAGCACATTACCGGTGCCGACTTTTCCGAAAGCTCGAACCACCGTGCCAGCAGATACGTTAGCCCAAGCATCCACAATCCATTGGCAAACTGTGGCGTAACATCCAGCCCTTTCCGTTTGCTTTGATAATGACGCCTGCTGGAAATGTCTTTTTAGGCAAAGTCTTTCTTTTAAAAAATCACAATCGGGAGTTTCTCTCCGTTAGCATGGCAGCCAAGCACAACAGGAAACGAAGCCTTTTCGCGAGCTTTTCAGAATAATTCGCCGGCCTTTGCTGCGCTACCGTAGTCCTGGTCCGGATGGAAAAATGGCAGTTTCATAAAACGCCAGCACCAAGACGGACCTCCTTGGAAATGTTCAATTTTCATTTCCTGCGCTAGCGTTACTGCGGGATGGTGACAGTCGAAACGCTCTTTCCGCTCGCTCTTAGCTTGCCGATCCTTTGCTTGAATCTTTCCTCCAACTCAGGCCACCTTGCCTTATGTCCGCGTATTATGTCACGGCGGCTTGATTCCCGTGTTCCTCTGCGTAGCTGATAGCCTTCAGTTTAAACTGAGCTTCATAACCATATCTCTTTGCCATTTTCAGGATTGTTAAAACAGCAATGTTCTGCATAAAGCACATACCTGTTCATTTATACACAAACCACGGCCACACATCCCCTCACGTTCCCTACCACGTCCTCCTCATGGTGGTCTCTGATACGTCCGCACTACAGGGCGCACCGCACATTTTGAAAAAAATCGGAGACGTTTATATGCGCCTTATGGTCGTGAAAATACGGTGTGTGTATATATATATACTACTAAACTACGGTGTGTGTATATATATATATATATATATATATATATATATATATATATATATATATATATATATATATATATATATATATATATATATATCCTCGTCTTTCTTTATGGCCGGTTAGGCTTGGTATTCGCCGGTGTATTTCCGCATTCCATGCCCTTGTCGCCTCACAGTACGCAGGTTGGTCCCCCTCTGCAGTCGTTGCCTCACTTTCCGTTTCACCACAATATGTTTGTTCCCTGCGTGTCTCAGTAAAGCCTCTTTTGAACCTATTCCTGTTTCCATCGAGTATTTTGGATCCAGCTCTCCTTTTTGTCAGACGAGATCTTTTGCCACATCTGGTTCGGACATGACAGAATACACCGGCCACCATGAATCCCGCCGATGGAGACATGTTCACGTCCGCATTGTTTCATCAAACGGACAGCTTGAACCAGCTGGAACAAGAGATCGCAGAGCTCCGCGGTACGAAGTCCATGCTGGCTCAACGCCTTAAAGAGGTTGAGACACGTGCCGCGATTCTGACGGGGCCCCCCGCCCCCTCCCTACCACACCCTGCACGTTACGGAGGTGAGCTTGGGCGCTGCGCCCATTTTCTCATGCAGTGCTTGTTGGTGTTCGACCAACAACCTTCCGCGTACGCCAGCAAAAAGGCCAAGACTCCTTTATCACCAGCCTGCTCACGGACCAGCCGGCGTCTTTGGTGTTGGCGGTCCGGGAGTCCCAACCCGAACTCTGCGCATCATACCCGGACTTCGTGGCCGAGCTCCGCCAGGTGTTCCACCACCCGGTAACTGAGTGCGAAGCAGAGGGGCTACTCCTGGACTGCACGCAAGGTACAAGTTCCGCCGCTGAATATGCCATCGCCTTCCGAATCCTGGCCATCCAGAGTGGCTACAACTGAGAGGAGTGTTCCCGCGCGGACTAACCGCCGCTCTCAAGGACGAGTTGGCGACCCACGACACGGGCACAACTCTCAACGAACTGATCAGCATCGTCCTCTGCCTTGACACTCGTCTCCGGGAGAGAAGGCGTGAGGAAGGCGGCCAGCAGGCAGGCGAACCCGGGATCCGGCGGCGTATGTCCTCATCTAACTGCGAGTGCGCCCGAAGTCAGGAGGGGAGCCACGAGCCGATGCAGGTGGAGGGCGGGAGGTATCGCGCTAACCCCGGAGGACATCGTACTCAAGGCCCATCGCTGAAGACCCTCGGTGCCGGCAAGTCCCGTCCCAAACAGCGACAGCGGTCCCCGTTGCGGTCATCGAGGACGGCGCCCGTTACACCGTTGGAATTGGACGGCGAGTTGATTGGCCCGTCCAATTCCCTAGGTGTACAGGCATTAGTGGATTCAGGGGCTGACGGGTGCTTCATCGAACGCCTACTGGCGTCGTCGTTGGGCTGCGGCATTGAGAAGCTAACGGTCCCCAAAGAGATTCTCGACCTGGACGGCCGACTTTTAGCCTGGGTTACCCGCATCACTGCATCTCTCAAACTCCGGCTGTTGGACAACCACGTCGAGCATTGCCGTTTCCATCTCATGCCCTCCCGTAACATACCGCTCGTGCTGGCCCTCCTCTAGCTCAGCACCTATCACCCTTCCATCTCCTGTGAGGGCCCCGCCATACAGGGCTGGAGCCCCCCCTGTTACACTAAATTTGTCTCGAGGGTGTGCCGCCATGCTACCACGATCTGCGGAAGGCGTTCAGCAAAGACTGCGTGCAATCCCTGCCACCTCACCGACCGTATGACTGCGCCAGAGACCTACAGCCCGGGGCTCCACTATCGGACTCCAGACTCTATCACATCTGTCACCCGGAACAAGACGACCTGCGCACATACATTGACACCTACCCGCGGCGGAACCTATCTGACCCTCGCGTTCTCCGCTCGGCGTGGGCTTCTTTTTTATCGGAAAGAAGGACAAGACCCTCCATCCGTGTGTCGACTACCGGGGTCTGAATGACATCATCATCCGTAACAAATATCCGCTCCCCCACATGGATTCGGCATTCGCTCCCTTCCAATCTGCCACCATAAACTAAACTGGACTTGCGTAGCGCCTACCATCTAGTTCGTGTCAGAGAGGGGGACGAATGGAAGTTGGCATTCAAAACGCCCTTGGGGCATTTTGAATACCTGGTGATGCCGTTCGGACTTACCAACACTCCTGCTGATTTTCAAAATCTGGTCAATGATGTGCTCAGGGATTTTCCTAATGTGTTCGTCTTCGTCTATCTGGACAAAATTCTCATTTTCTCCAAGTCTGCAGAACAACATCGGCAGCATGTCCGACGGGTCCTGGTGCGGCTACTGCAAAACACTACGTGAAGGCAGAGAAGTGCGAGTTTTTATGGAAGGGGACTAAATTTCCTTCCTCCGTCCACATGCGCCTTCTGCTGACCACCACAAAGATAAAAAATCATATTCATAATTATTTTCTTTACGAACGTACAATTAGCCCGGGTTACATTCATTTTGTTATTTGTGTCTTTGCCATTTTGCTTAGCACATTCTGAGATATACATGCTTTTTATGTGTTGGTCAGCATTTTAATGTGCAATTTCATGCATAAAATAATGTATAAAATACTGTACTAAAAAGTTAAACATTCAGGGCGTTGGAACACTTTAAAACGATTTACATTATTTGTAATGGGAAAAATGGTTTCGTGTTCGAACAAATCGGTTTTCGAATAGGGTTCTGGAACGGATTATGTTCGAGAATCAAGGTACCACTGTATATATATATATATATATATATATAGTGGTACCTTGATTCTCGAACATAATCCGTTATATATATATATATATATATATATATATATATATATATATATATATATATATATATATATATATATATATATATATATATATATATATATATATATATATATATATATACATACACAGTGGTACCTTGATTCTCGAACATAATCCGTTCCAGAATAATTACAACTGTATTGAGATGCAATGAAATTCACGAAGTCCGATCGAACGTCGGTACCACCAGCACGTGTTTTTCGTAGAGTTGTTCGTGGGGATTGTACTAAACCCACAAATTCGTATTTTACCATAAATTAAGCAAGGGAGCATTTGTGGTAGGAACTTCCTTAATTAAAAAAAAAATCCTTTATACTTTGCAGTAATATTTTTTTTTTTGCGATTAGTCATCTTATTGTGTTTCAAGTTGTGAAAAAATGGAGCAGGCAACCTCTCATTTTACATAGAATAAGGTATGTTGTGTGTAATTTTAAGGCTTTAGTTGAAAATTATATTTTATGCAGACCTGGGAACATATTATTCTCATTTTAATGGTTTCCTGTGGGGAATTAATTTTTGGGATACACACTTTTCGCCTTACACACTGTTACACCCAATTAAGTTTGTCGGCCAAGGCCCCACTGTACCTTCTCTTGTGAAGTGTGTAAACTCTGTTTTGTAGCCATTTGTGTCCGAGAAGCATGGTAATTCATCATGTAACATGGCTAAATTATTGCCCAGTTGATATCTTCTAGAACTGGTGTCAATTTAAATTTATTGATGAGTGCAAAGTCTCGATACTGCACACAGTTTACGTACCACCCTTTTGATAAGAAAATATGCTGTCAGACTTTGTCGTCTTTGCACATGTGATCTGCTACAGCCATTGTTGTGTTTGTAAAAGCTTTGAAGAAACTATTATCAACATCAACAGCCTATATTCAGATACTTTCATTTAGAACCTTCTCACCACACAAAATTAAACGGACACCGAAACAAAGGTTAGTGAAATTTGGATTGGATTGGATATGCCTTTATTAGTCTCACAGTGGAGAAATTTACATTTCACAGCTGCAAAGTGATGAAAGGAATGAAAGTAGAAAAATGAAATACATGAGCTGCTGGAAAGGCAGCCACTCTCGCGGCGCCGTCTTGAAGTCAAAAGAACAAAAAAAAACTCAATAACAAATAATATGACAGCATAGAGACAATATGACAAAACAAAGACACAGAGAGACATTCATTCTTCAGGACTTGCTGTACCCTCTTTGTGATGACATGAAGCAGTTCTAGATGAAAGAGGAGAGGATCAAAGCATCTTTCCACCAGTGGATCAGGGACATCATGGTGGAATGTGCATGTCAACTACAAGCTAAATGTTGAAAGCAAACACGCAGCTGTAGCATCCATTGACGAAATCTGCTTCAATTCCAAGCCGCAACAGTTCCACATACGGATCGGCGCTCTGCGCTGACGCTCCTTTCTTCTTATTGCGGGTTCCTCAAGCCATGCGTCCATCCAGCCGCAGACCGTCCAACGACACTGACCTTTCCGCTAAACAAAGCGGGCCTGTGAAGATGCTGCCCATTACAGGCGCAAAAAGCACAATGGCCCCTTTGGTGTCCAGCGATGGCAGTCGAATGGCTCCGACATTTCTCCCATTCAAAAACAGTACTGGCATATTCATGCTGCCGATAAGGCGCAACCGCTCAGCACAGTCTCCTCCTTGATGAATGTCGTGGTCAAAAATGCTGAAAAACAATCTGTATCCGTTCCACACGATGCACAACAACACAAAGTGACAAAAGAAAACACAAAACAAGACAAAAACAACCAAAAAAAAGCAAGGCCCATGAGAGCACTTGCTGAGGCTGCCTACTCGGGCGCCATCTTGGACTTCTTCTTGGAGATGTGGTTAATGAAACAAATCTTCACCAAGTAATTATATTGCGGGCATGCATGTGTGTGAGAATGTGTGTGTTTGTGTGTGTGTGTGTGTGTGTGTGTGTGTGTGTGTGTGTGTGTGTGTGTGTGTGTGTGTGTGTGTGTGTGTGTGTGTGTGTGTGTGTGTGTGTGTGCGTGTGCGTGTGTGCTTGTGAATGCTTGTGTTTATATGAGTGAAAAGTCGATGAGTAGTCAGCAACATTATTGGTATTTTTGGATATAGTGGATATAGTGGATAAGAAAATGGAAGGATATATGTTTTGGATGTTAAAGTGATTTTTTTAAAGGCAATTCAATTGTGGGTAATCAAGTGGAAGTTAAAAATCAGAGGGGAAACCTAACAATGATATTGCCTCTAGGTTGTTAAAGACAAGCCATCAAGGGATCTCAAAACATGGCTACCGTGAGCACTGAAGGACAAAACCCAACAGGTAAATTTATTTTTCCAAAGTATCGACAACAAATATTTTATCTGATTCTTAGTATCTGGATGTCATCCAGTGACTGCTGTGAAAGGACAGCTGACAACATAGGAAAGTCTGTGTGACAGCTTGGAGAGACAGCTGACAGGAGGGAATAGACCCCACTGGGGCTGTCATGGTCTAGCTACCCATGATAGCAGTCACCAACGCTGGTTCAGTTTGTTGGAGACACCTGCTAAATGCTACAGAAGGAATACAGAGAAAGATACCCCTAGAGCCTGCGAGAGCGGGGGCACAAGATGGCTCAACGACTGACAACACGGCTACCGACCCAGGAACGAACGTGACTACGAGCAAGAACATGGTACATGAGACAACAGCAGCAGGACAGTCACTTAAGGTGTGCGTCTGTGGCTGGGCAAAAGTAACATCAGCTATCGGGTTAAAGATCCACCAAGGGAAGTGCTTGGGAAAGCAGAGACATGGACCTCGCATTGACCAATATTTCTTACGAAGTCAGATATCAAATAAATCAAGTGAAGCACAGCGACGGGACGAAAACCAAAGTTCGCAGAGCGTCAACACCCCTGACAATGAGGATGGCAATGTACTTACAGAACGAAAGGTGGATGAGCCCACCCAACCACAGAGTCCTCCCAAGGAGGACAATGTCAAAGGGCACAGACCAAGTGTGAAGTGGCCAAAAGCTATCGAGAAAAGAGAGTGGGAAACCGTCAATAACGATCTGACCAAAATCTTGGAGCAACAAGTGGGCACAGCAAGGAAAAAGCTGGAAAATATTGGTGACATCATATATCACTCTGGGGAGGAAAGTTTTGGATTGGATTGGCCTTTATTATTCTTGCAGTGGAGAAATTTACATTTGGAGTGTAAATCCGGAAAATCGCCAATGCAAGACCACCACCAACCAAATCCAGGAGGCAGCAAGAGATAGACAGACTGGTCAGAGAAAGAAGGGACCTGCGAAAACAGTGGAAGAAGGCCTCTGATGCAGAGAAATAAGGTCCCATGCTACTCCAGGGGGACATCAAATGCTGGTTGGCGACCTTACGAAGGGCAGAAAAGTTGAGAACACTTCGCAAGAACAAGGAACACACAAGAACACGGTTCTATAAAACCCCTTCAAGTTTGTCAAAGAACTCTTCGCTAAGGACAAAAGTGGAATCCTGAAAACCTCAAAGCAGGAACTTGAAAAGCATCTGGAAAAGGTCCACCAGGACAAAAAAGGCATGAAAAACTAGCTATCCCATGTGACATCCCCCCTATTGACCCACCAGAATTCAGCCTCGAGACTGACCCTCCAAAATGGAAGGAAGTGGACAATACTGTATGGGGCCAAATGGAGTTCCAGATAAGCTCTACAAGAACGCACCAGATTTTCTGCGCTATCTTTGGAGGCTCATGAGGTCTGTGTGGCAGAAAATGATGATACCAAAGGCATGGCGAAGGGCCGGAGGCGTACTAATTCCCAAGCAGAAGGATGCGGCAGACATCAGACAATTCCGGCCAATTAGCCTTCTCAGCGTTGAGGGGAAAATCTTCTTTAGTGTGTTAGCACGGAGACTTTCCACCTACCTGGAGAAGAAAAAGTGTGTCGATACATATGTACAGAAGGCTGGCATCCCTGGGTTCTCTGATTGCTTGGAGCACACCAGTATGATCTGGCACCAAATCCAAGCGGCAAAGAAAGACAAGAGAGATCTTCAAGTCATCTTCCTCGACCTGGCCAATGCCTTTGGCTCAGTTCCCCATAACCTTCTCTTGGAATACTTCAACTTCTTCCATGTTCCATTACCCATTACTACCTTGGTAAAAGCCTACTTTGAAGACCTGCAACTGTGCTTCACAACACCTGACTTCATAATATCATGGCAGCGTGTAGAAGTTGGCATTATGGCAGGTTGTACGATTTCACCCCTGGCCTTCGCAATGGCCATGGAGGTCATCATCAGGGCCTCAAGGTGGGTGGTGAGGGGTGAGCGAACCAGGAATGGCATCCAACTCCCACCTATCCGGGCCTACATGGATGACATGACCACCTTGACCACTACTGCAGCTTGCACCAGGCGGCTACTTGGAAAACTGCAGGAAAACATCAAATGGGCCCGGATGAAAATCAAGCAGAACAAGTCACGCAACATCTCAATCGTCAAGGGAGAGCTAAAAAATGTGAAGTTCTTCATTGGTGATGATCCAATACCAACTGTGTCTGAGGAACCGGTCAAAAGCCGGGGCAGGTGGTACACTGCAAGCCTAAGAGACAAAGATCAAGTGCAGCAACCAAAGCAGGACATCACCAATAGTCTGGAAAACATCAACAAGACTCCACTGCCATGGAAGCTCAAGCTCTGGTGTCTGCAGTTTGGACTTCTCCCTCGGGTAATGTGGCCACTCACAGTCTATGAGGTCCCACTCTCAACTGTGGAGAAGATGGAGCGAGCCATTACTAGATATGTGAAAAGATGGCTTGGTCTTCCACGCTCTCTGTCCAACATCAGCCTCTATGGCAAAGGGGTCCTTGAGCTTCTAATCACAAGCCTCACCGAAGAGTACAAGTGCTCTAAAGTGAGACTTCAGATGACCCTTACAGACTCCAGAGACCGGAAGATCAGTGAGGCTGCACCCCCCCCCCCCATCAACTAGATGGAAATGGACGCCATCCATCGCAGTGTAGTAGGCCACAGCAGCCCTAAGGCACAGCGACATTGTGGGACACGTCCAGCTAGGAAGAGGGGGGTTTGGCCTTACAAACAAACCATCTTGGCGTAAGGCTTCAGCATCGGAAAGAAGGAAAACGGTTATGGAATAGGTATGCCGCCAAGAGGAAGCAGAAAAAAACTGCAAAAAAAAACAGTAAAGGCTGTCTCTCTTGCCAAGCAGGGACAATGGATGAGGTGGGAAGGCCTGGAGATGAAAGCTCAACTGGAGGGATATCTGGGAAATGGAGGCAAGCAACATCAGCTTCATAATCAGAGCTATCAATGATGTGCTCCCATCTCCAAAAAACCTCCAGCAATGGTATGGCGAAGATCCAACCTGTGACCTCTGGCGAACCACAGGAACTCTCAAACACATCCTGACCGGTTGTAAGACCAGACTCACACAAGGCCTCTACACCTGGAGGCACAACCAGGTCCCGAAGAGTTTGGCAGTTGTGCTTGAGATCAAGAGGAATACCATCAACTCCTTGCCAATGAGAGCCACCACTTCCAGCACAGCACCATTGACTTTCATCCGAGAGGGACAGAAAAAGCCCAACCATCCTTCTGCCAAATCAGAAGTTGGACAGCTATCCAGGGCCCGCGATTGGGAGATGTGGGCACCTAAAAGCTAGAAACCACTCATTTGATGACAATGAGGTTAAAAACTTAGCGAAAGAAAATAGATGGGTTGAAATGAGAGTAAAAGAAGCTATTTTCATAAAACAGCAAAACCCTTCACTAAATCGCCATGGTGGGGTGAGGTTTAATTTGGATCGTTCTTACAACAGACTACTTGGGCAACATAGGCTGTCATGCTGATGAGGTGATACCAGAGTAAATGGGGCAATCAGGCCAGTCCTAGACCCCATAGTCAGGCAGGACAATGGAAGTAATCAGTCAGGGCAATCGAAATAATCAATGTAGCCACAGAGCAGAGTCTGCCACCGCCACGTCTGGACAGTAGGGATATATATAGGGCCAAAACTACAAGCAAATTTTACTTCATTGACGAAGCCTCTTGGATGAGAAGCGAAACGTCCGACATCTTCAATGAAGTACAAATGACGGACGGCTGAAGAAACCTTTACATCCATGGACCACTCCTGTAAGACTGAGATCTTACACAATATTTTACATGCCCACTTCTGAGAAGAGGGCAATAGGGCTTTGGGTGGAGCTATAAAAAAGATCACGTGAAACCTGCCGATGGAGGCTGGAAAGAGGAATGAAATTAAATTACAGTACTTGACTCTCAAACCAACTCAACACAGAAAGAGGTTTCAACATTTCATACCGACATACTGTATATTAACTTTTCTTTACAAATAATGGATGAACTGGAACTCACACACAAAAAAGGTACCGTCCCTGGCGAGTAAAGCTGTGTTTTAAACGGAAATTTGGAAAAAATCTATTTTGCTGTCACACTCAGTCAACTATCCCTTCATTCACTTTTCTACAATCCATGCTTTTGTAACAACTTTCACGATAATCTTTTTTTGAAGGTGGCGGGTGTTCGATTGGCATATGAAACGAGATGAACAATCCTACGGATTCTGCCGTTAATGCAGCGTCACTGAATAAATGCAACACAAATTACCCAAATACAGACGTTGGTTAATCTCGTGGGAAATCTTGGTTTAGACTAGGAAGCGAAGTGAGACGAGCGCTGAGCTGTGTTTATTCAGATCTGATGTTTCGGCAATCGGCGTTGGAACCAGGGTGATCGTAAAATATTGTCGTTTGAGAGTCTGAACGGTGTCAAGTGGTAGGACATTTCAACAGCCTTGAAAAGGGGATATTGGTTGTCTTCTGCGTGTTTTGGGCACATACAACGTGCCTGAAAATGTTCACAAACTGCTACTGTGGTCTATTTTTGTATACTTTTGTATTTGTTAGTTTATAATGGCAGATCTCAGTCTTTTATTTTCTGAATGCTGTCCATTTTCAATGTTGAGTCGTGAATGAAGGCTTCATCATTTTTTTTCTGTGCGGTCAAGTCTTTCATAAACTTGCCACAAAGCTTTTGGATTGAAGTCGAGCTCAAAACGCCGGTTTCATGCGCCCTCTCATGGCCGTTTCTTTTTGATGTGACACCATCTCACTTTTCCCTTTTCTGGTCGTGTGCTTCCTGGCGGCCGTTAGAACAATCTCAACAGGCTGCATCATGAAATAAACCAACAGGTTGAATTTATTTTATTTTTCTTAACAGCAACTTTGCTGCTGTGTTACTTCCGGGTAGAGTGAACACTGACGCGAATGACCCTTGACTGTGAAGTCTGCTTGAAAATTTTGAAGGCACTTATAAAATAAACGTATCATGATTAGTATTATTATTATTTATTTATTTTTAATTATTTTTTTTTATAATACAGTTGTTTTTGTATTAAAACATTTAAAAACCTGGTTACTCATTCGCGGAGGCATTAAGATGTGCCCTTCTATTTCACATAGCAAATCACAAGCAGACAGACACACAGAACACAGTGAAATTGTCATGATCTGGTTGGCGACCAACGGGTGGCGCTGTCGGCCCCGCCTGCACCTGCACAGGTGCTGGTCGTCCCGAGCCTTGGCAGACTGCCACGTTCGGATTGGCGACCACCGGATAGCGCTGTCAGCCCGCCTGCTGCCTCGCAGGTGCTGGTCGTTACAATCAATGACACTTAAAAGGACTCCCGGCACGACCATCCGGTGTCGGGTCATTGTTGTATGCATTGTGCATGGTGATGCATGTTATATGCATGTGTGCATGTTTGTTTCATCATGGCGGACTTTTAATCTTGGTTTTCTTTTGACACTTTATATTTTTTCTGTTCAGATGATTTTGACGTTTTACAAGATGAGGACAAGGAGTCCAAGATGGCGCCCGAGTAGGCAGCCGTCAGCAAGTGCTCTGATGAGCCTTGCTTTTTTTGTTATTTTTGTCTTGTTTTTGTGTTTTCTTTTGTCACTTTGTGTTGTGCGTCATTTGGAACGGATACGGATTGTTTTTCAGCATTTTTGACCACGACATTCATCAAGGAGGAGACTGTGCTGAGCGGTTGCGCCTTTTTGGCAGCATGAATATGCCAGTACTGTTTTTGAATGGGAGGAATGTCGGTGCCATTCGACTGTCATCGCTGGACACCACAGGGGCCATTGTGCTTTTTTTGCGCCTGTAATGGGCAGCATCTTCACAGCCCCGCTTTATTCAGCGGAAGGTCGGCGCTGTTGGACAATCTGCAGCTGGATGGATACATGGCTTGAGGAGCCCGCGATAAGAAGGAGCGCCGATGCGTATGTGGAACTGTCACGGCATGGAATTAAATTGGATTTATGTGGGACAGGAGATGTGAGACAATCTCTTCGTCAATGGATGCTACTGCTGCGTGTTTGCTTTCAACATTTAGCTTGTAGTCAACGTGCACATTCCACCATGATGTCCCTGATCCACTGGTGAAGAGACACTTTGATCCTCTCCTCTTTCATGTGGAACTGCTTTGTGTAACAAAGCGGGTACAGAAAGTGCTTCAGAATGAATGACTCTGTGTCTTTGTGTTGTCATGTTATTTGTTATTTAGTTTTTTGTTGTTGTTTTGACTTCAAGACGGCGCCGCGAGTGCGGCTGCCTTTCCAGCAGCTCATGTATTTTGTTTTTCTACTTTCATTCCTTTCATAACTTTGCTGCTGTGAAATGTAAATTTCTCCACTTCGAGACTAATAAAGGCAAATCCAATCCAATTATCCCAACAACAGGAACAAAATCTAAAACATCAAAATCATCTGAACAGAACAATGCAAAATATCAAAGAAAAACCAAGAGTAATAGTCTACCAAGATGAAACAAACACATGCACAGCATACAATGCAGTCCTTTTGACTGCCACTGATTGGAACGACCAGCACTGCGAGGCTGCAGGTAGGGCTAACAGCGCCACCCGTTGGTCGCAACCAGATCATGACAGTACCCCCCTTCAAGGAACTGCTTCCAGAAGTCCCAACAGTCTCCCAAAATGTCGAACTCGCCAGCAAACAATGGTGGAGACGGTAACCATTGCCTCTCCAGCATATGATGGGCGGCGGCCTGATGGGAACGGGACTCAGCCTGACGTGGACGAAGACGCGGCACGGATCGCCGTGGACGTGTGTGCGACCCTTCTTGCATATAATAATCCATGAGGGCCCGGTAGTCTAGTGGTTAGCACGCCGACTTCACAGTGCAGAGGTCGTGAGTCTAAATCCCGCGTGTGGAGTTTGCAGGTTCACCACGGGCCCGCCTGGGTTTTGTCCGGTTACCTCCCACATTCCACAAACTTCTGTGGAAGTTTGATTGAACACTCCGAAATTCACCCATGGTGTGAGTGTGAGCATTTGTCTCTGTGTGCCCTGTGATTGGCTGGTAACCAATTCAGGGTGTCCCCTGACTAGTGGCCAAAGACGGATGTGATAGGCTCCAGCAACCCCTGCAACCATCTTATTCTTATTTTCTTTTCGGCTTTTTCCCTTCAGGGGTCGCCACAGCGAATCAATGTCCTTCATCTAACCCGGTTTTGTGAATCTTCTTCTCTCATACCAGCTACCTTCATGTCCTCTTTGACAACATCCATAAACCTCCTGTTCGGTCTTCCTCTCCATCTCCTGCATGGCAGTTCAAGGCTCAGCATCCTTCTCCCGATATAGTCACTCTTTCTCCTCCGGACATGTCCAAACCATCTCAGTCCGGCCTCTCTGACTTTCTCTCCAAAGCCTCTAATATTTGTTGTCTCTCTAATGTACTAATTCCTGATCCTATCCAACCTGGTCACTCCCAAAGAAAACCTCAACATCTTCATCTCTGTTACCTCCATCTCTGTTTCCTGTCTTATCTTCAGTGGCACTGTCTCCAGTCCAAACAACATGGCTGGTCTCACCACCGTTTTATACACCTTTCCTTTCATCCAAGCTGAAACCCTTCCATCACACATCACACATCACACCTGACAATTTTCTCCAGCCATTCAGCCTGCCTGGACACGCTTCTTCGCCTCTTTTCCACACTCTCCACTGCTCTGAACAGTTGACCCCATGTACTTAAAATCCTCCACCTTCTTCATCTCTTCTCCCTGTAGCATCACTCTTGCACTTGGATCCCTCTCATTCACACACATATATTCTGTCTTGCTGCTACAGATCTTCATTTCTCTCCTTTCCAGGGCATACCTCCACATCTCTAATTTTGTCACATCCTGATTGACGTAAGGTGCGCGCCCCTCCCCGACCTGCTCCTCCGAGCTCACACACCTGATCCCAATCCACTGATTGTGCCTTCTGGCTATAAAAGTCACCCGGTTAGGCTTGGTATTCACCGGTGTATTTCCGAATTCCATGCCCATGTCGCCTCACAGTACGCAGGTTGGTCCCCCTCTGCAGTCGTTGCCTCGCTTTTCCGTTTCACCACAATGTTTGTTCCCTGCGTGTCTCAGTAAAGCCTCTTTTGAACCTATTCCTGTTTCCATCGAGTATTTTGGATCCAGCTCTCCTTTTTGTCCGACGAGATCTGTTGCCACATCTGGTTCGGACATGACAGAATACACCGGCCACCATGAATCCCGCCGATGGAGACATGTTCATGTCCGCATTGTTTCATCAAACGGACAGCTTGAACCAGCTGGAACAAGAGATCGCAGAGCTCCGCGGTACGAAGTGCATGCTGGCTCAACGCCTTGAAGAGGTTGAGACACGTGCCGCGACTTTGACGGGGCCCCCCACCCCCGCCCTACCACACCCTGCACGTGACGGAGATGAGCTTGGGCGCTGCGCCCATTTTCTCATGCAGTGCTTGTTGGTGTTTGACCAACAACCTTCCGCGTACGCCAGCAAAAAGGCCAAGACTACGTTTATCACCAGCCTGCTCACGGACCAGCCGGCGTCTTGGGTGTTGGCGGTCTGGGAGTCCCAACCCGAACTCTGCTCTTCGTGGCCGAGCTCCGTCAGGTGTTCCACCACCCGGTAACTGAGTGCGAAGCAGAGGGGCTACTCCTGGACTGCACGCAAGGTACAAGTTCCGCCGCCGAATATGCCATCGCCTTCCGAATCCTGGCCATCCAGAGTGGCTACAACTGAGAGGAGTGTTCCGGCGCGGACTAACCGCCGCTCTCAAGGACGAGTTGGCGACCCACGACACGGGCACAACTCTCAACGAACTGATCAGCATCGTCCTCTGCCTTGACACTCGTCTCCGGGAGAGAAGGCGTGAGGAAGGCGGCCAGCAGGCAGGCGAACCCGGGATCCGGCGGCGTATGTCCTCACCTAACTGCGAGCGCGCCCGAAGTCAGGAGGAGAGCCACGAGCCGATGCAGGTGGAGGGCGGGAGCTATCGCGCTAACCCCGGAGGACATCGTACTCAAGGCCCCTCGCCGAAGACCCTCGGCGCCGGCAAGTCCCGTCCCAAACAGCGACAGCGGTCCCCGTTGCGGTCATCGAGGACGGCACTCGTTACACCATTGGAATTGGACGGCGAGTTGATTGGCCCGTCCAATTCCCTGGTGGTACGGGCATTAGTGGATTCAGGGGCTGACGGGTGCTACATCGAACCCCAACTGGCGTCATCGTTGGGCTGCGGCATTGAGAAGCTAACGGTCCCCAAAGAGATTCTCGATTTGGACGGCCGACTTTTAGCCTGGGTTACCCGCAACACTGCATCTCTCAAACTCCGGCGGTCGGGCAACCACGTCGAGCATTGCCGTTTCCATCTCATGCCCTCCCGTAACATACTGCTCGTGCTGGGCCTCCCCTAGCTCAGCACCCATGACCCTTCCATCTCCTGTGAGGGCACCGCCATACAGGGCTGGAGCTCCCACTGTTACGCTAAATTTGTCTCGAGGGTGTGCCGCCATGCTACCACGATCTGCGGAAGGCGTTCAGCAAAGACTGCGTGCAATCCCTGCCACCTCACCGACCGTATGACTGCGCCATAGACCTACAGCCCGGGGCTCCACTATCGGACTCCAGACTCTATCACATCTGTCACCCGGAACAAGACGACCTGCGCACATACATTGACACCTACCCGCGGCGGAACCTATCTGACCCTCGCGTTCTCCGCTCGGCGTGGGCTTCTTTTTTATCGGAAAGAAGGACAAGACCCTCCATCCGTGTGTCGACTACCGGGGTCTGAATGACATCATCATCCGTAACAAATATCCGCTCCCCCTCATGGATTCGGCATTCGCTCCCTTCCAATCTGCCACCATAAACTAAACTGGACTTGCGTAGCGCCTACCATCTAGTTCGTGTCAGAGAGGGGGACGAATGGAAGTTGGCATTCAAAACGCCCTTGGGGCATTTTGAATACCTGGTGATGCCATTCGGACTTACCAACACTCCCGCTGATTTTCAAAATCTGGTCAATGATGTGCTCAGGGATTTTCCTAATGTGTTCGTCTTCGTCTATCTGGACAAAATTCTCATTTTCTCCAAGTCTGCAGAAAAACATCGGCAGCATGTCCGACGGGTCCTGGCGCGGCTCTTGCAAAACCGGCTCTACGTGAAGGCAGAGAAGTGCGATTTTTTATGCAAGGGGACTAAATTTCCTTCCTCCGTCCACATGCGCCTTCTGCTGAACAAAGATAAAAAATTATATTCATAATTATTTTCTTTACGAACGTACAATTAGCCTGGGTTACATTCAGAATCAGAATCAGAATCAGAATCAGAATCAGAATCATCTTTATTGCCAAGTATGTAGAACACACAAGGAATTTGTTTCCGGTAGAACACGCTGCACTAGTATCGTCGTCAAAAAAACTGCTAAGTGGCACTATACAGTTCCATTTTGGCTACTGTTGAAGAGTTCAAAGAGTTAATGGCTTGGGGGAAGAAGCTGTTTAAATGTCTGCTGGATTTGGTGCGCAATGATCGGTAGCGCCTGCCTGAGGGGAGTAGCTGGAAAAGGTGGTGGGCAGGTTGCGGAGGGTCCAGTAGGATTTTCCGCGCCCTTGTTCGGATTCTTGCAGTGTGCAAGTCCTCGAGAGTGGGTAGGGCGGTGCCAATGATTTTTTCCGCCGTCCTAACCGTCCGTTGAAGTCGGATTTTGTCCATTTTTGTGGCGGCCCCGAACCAAACGGTGATGGAAGAACACAGGATGGATTCGATGACAGCCGTGTAGAAATGTTGCAGCACCTCCTGTGGCAGGCCATGCTTCTTTAGCAGCCTCAGGAAGTACATTCTCTGTTGGGCCTTTTTCAAAATAGAGTTGGTGTTGACCTCCCACTTCATGTCCTGGGAGACTGTGATTCCCAGGAACTTGAAGGTCTCAACGGTTGACACAAGGCAGTTGGATATTGTGAGGGGTAGCTGTGGTGATGGATGTTTCCTCAATGTTTCCTGATGTTTCATGTTTGTTATTTGTGTCTTTGCCATTTTGCTTAACACATTCTGAGATATACATTGCTTTTTATGTGTTGGTCAGCATTTTAATGTGCAATTTCATGCATAAAATAATGTATAAAATACTGTACTAAAAAGGTAAACATTCAGGGCGATGGAACAGTTTAAAACGATTTACATTATTTGTAATGGGAAAAATGGTTTCGTGTTCGAACAAATCGGTTTTCGAACAGGGTTCTGGAACGTATTATGTTCGAGAACCAAGGTACCACTGTATATATATATATATATATATATATATATATATATATATATATATATATATATATATATATATATATATGAGGAATAATTACAACTGTATTGAGATGCAATGAAATTCACGAAGTCCGATCGAACGTCGGTACCACCAGCACGTGTTTTTCGTAGTGTTGTTCGTGGGGATTGTACTAAACCCACAAATTCGTATTTTACCATAAATTAAGCAAGGGAGCATTTGTGGTAGGAACTTCCTTAATTAAAAAAAATCCTTTATACTTCGCAGTAATATTTTTTTTTGCGATTAGTCATCTTATTGTGTTTCAAGTTGTGAAAAAATGGGGCAGGCAACCTCTCATTTTACATAGAATAAGGTATGTTGTGTGTAATTTTAAGGCTTTTTAGTTGAAAATTATATTTTATGGAGACCTGGGAACATATTATTCTCATTTTAATGGTTTCCTGTGGGGAATTAATTTTTGGGATACACACTTTTCGCCTTACACACTGTCTGGAAACCAATTAAGTTTGTCAGCCAAGGCCCCACTGTACCTTCTCTTGTGAAGTGTGTAATATGAACAGCCAAAGGAGATAAAATACATTTCAGATTGCTCAAATGCTTTCTATTTCTGTTATGTAGTACACAGTTAGTGTCAGAAGGCTGGAGGCTTACATGCAATGTAAATTGTGTCTTCTGTCCACATTTAGTCACGTCTGTATAACTTCCACAATTAAACTCTGTTTTGTAGCCATTTGTGTCCGAGAAGCATGCTAATTCATCATGTAACATGGCTAAATTATTGCCCAGTTGATATCTTCTAGAACTGGTGTCAATTTAAATTTATTGATGAGTGCAAAGTCTCAATACTGCACACAGTTTAAGTACCGCCCTTTTGATAAGAAAATATGCTGTCAGACTTTGTCGTCTTTGCACATGTGATCTGCTACAGCCATTGTTGTGTTTGTAAAAGCTTTGAAGAAACTATTATCAACATCAACAGCCTATGTTCAGATACTTTCATTTAGAACCTTCTCACCACACAAAATTAAACGGACACCGAAACAAAGGTTAGTGAAATTTGGAGATGTGGATAATGAAACAAATCTTCACCAAGTAATTATATTGCGGGCATGCATGTGTGTGAGAATGCGTGTGTTTGTGTTTGTGTGTGTGTGTGTGTGTGTGTGTGTGTGTGTGCATGTGTGCTTGTGTGTGCTTGTTTGTATATGAGTGAAAAGTCGATGAGTAGTCAGCAACATTATTGGTATTTTTGTTAGGATATAGTGGATAAGAAAATGGAAGGATATATGTTTTGGATGTTAAAGTGATTTTTTTAAAGGCAATTCAATTGTGGGTAATCAAGTGGAAGTTAAAAATCAGAGGGGAAACCTAACAATGATATTGCCTCTAGGTTGTTAAAGACAAGCCATCAAGGGATCTCAAAACATGGCTACCGTGAGCACTGAAGGACAAAACCCAACAGGTAAATTTATTTTTCCAAAGTATCGACAAGAAATATTTTATCTGATTCTTAGTATCTGGATGTCATCCAGTGACTGCTGTAAAAGGACAGCTGACAACATAGGAAAGTCCGTGTGACAGCTTGGAGAGACAGCTGACAGGAGGGAATAGACCCCACTGGGGCTGTCATGGGCTAGCTACCCATGATGGCAGTCACCAACGCTGGTTCAGTTTGTTGGAGACACCCGCTAAATGCTACAGAAGGAATACAGAGAAAGATACGGCAAGATACGGCGGCAAAAGAAAGACAAGAGAGATCTTCAAGTCATCTTCCTCGACCTGGCCAATGCCAGTTCCCCATAACCTTCTCTTGGAATCCTTCAACTTCTTCCATGTTCCATTAGCCATTACTACCTTGGTAAAAGCCTACTTTGAAGACCTGCAACTGTGCTTCACAACACCTGACTTCATAATATCATGGCAGCGTGTAGAAGTTGGCATTATGGCAGGTTGTACGATTTCACCCCTGGCCTTTGCAATGGCCATGGAGGTCATCATCAGGGCCTCAAGGTGGGTGGTGAGGGGTGAGCGAACCAGGAATGGCATCCAACTCCCACCTATCCGGGCCTACATGGATGACATGACCACCTTGACCACTACTGCAGCTTGCACCAGGCGGCTACTTGGAAAACTGCAGGAAAACATTAAATGAGCCCGGATGAAAATCAAGCCGAACAAGTCACGCAGCATCTCAATCGTCAAGGGAGAGCTAAAAAATGTGAAGTTCTTCATTGGTGATGATCCAATACCAACTGTGTCTGAGGAACCGGTCAAAAGCCGGGGCAGGTGGTACACTGCAAGCCTAAGAGACAAAGATCAAGTGCGGCAACCAAAGCAGGACATCACCAATAGTCTGGAAAACATCAACAAGACTCCACTGCCATGGAAGCTCAAGCTCTGGTGTCTGCAGTTTGGACTTCTCCCTCGGGTAATGTGGCCACTCACAGTCTATGAGGTCCCACTCTCAACTGTGGAGAAGATGGAGCGAGCCATTACTAGATATGTGAAAAGATGGCTTGGTCTTCCACGCTGTCTGTCCAACATCAGCCTCTATGGCAAAGGGGTCCTTGAGCTTCTAATCACAAGCCTCAGCGAAGAGTACAAGTGCTCTAAAGTGAGACTTCAGATGACCCTTACAGACTCCAGAGACCGGAAGATCAGTGAAGCTGCACCCCCCCCCCATCAACTAGATGGAAATGGACGCCATCCATCGCAGTGTAGTAGGCCACAGCAGCCCTAAGGCACAGCGACATTGTGGGACACGTCCAGCTAGGAAGAGGGGGGTTTGGCCTTACAAACAAACCATCTTGGCGTAAGGCTTCAGCATCGGGAAGAAGGAAAACGGTTATGGAATAGGTGTGCCGCCAAGAGGAAGCTGAAAAAAACTGCAAAAAAACTGTAAAGGCTGTCTCTCTTGCCAAGCAGGGACAATGGATGAGGTGGGAAGGCCTGGAGATGAAAGCTCAACTGGAGGGATATCTGGGAAATGGAGGCAAGCAACATCAGCTTCATCATCAGAGCTATCAATGATGTGCTCCCATCTCCAAAAAACCTCCACCAAAGGTATGGCAAAGATCCAACCTGTGACCTCTGGCGAACCACAGGAACTCTCAAACACATCCTGACCGGTTGTAAGACCAGCCTCACACAAGGCCTCTACACCTGCAGGCACAACCAGGTCCCGAAGAGTTTGGCAGTTGTCCTTGAGATCAAGAGGAATACCATCAACTCCTTGCCAATGAGAGCCACCACTTCCAGCACAGCACCATTGACTTTCATCCGAGAGGGACAGAAAAAGCCCAACCATCCTCCTGCCAAATCAGAAGTTGGACAGCTATCCAGGGCCCGCGATTGGGAGATGTGGGCACCTAAAAGCTAGAAACCACTCATTTGACGACAATGAGGTTAAAAACTTAGTGAAAGAAAATAGATGGGTTTAAATGAGAGTAAAAGAAGCTATTTTCATAAAACAGCAAAACCCTTCACTAAATCGCCATGATGGGGTGCAGTTTAATTTGGATCGTTCTTACAACAGACTACTTGGGCAACATAGGCTGTCATGCTGATGAGGTGATACCAGAGTAAATGGGGCAATCAGGCCAGTCCTAGGCCCCATAGTCAGGCAGAACAATGGAAGTAATCAGTCAGGGCAATAGAAATAATCAATGTAGCCACATAGCAGAGTCTGCCACTCTTTTACATGCCCACTTCTGAGAAGAGGGCAATAGGGCTTTGGGTGGAGTTCACATTGGGTGGAGCTATAAAAAAGATCACGTGAAACCTGCCGATGGAGGCTGGAAAGAGGAATGAAATTAAATTACAGTACTTGACTCTCAAACCAACTCAACACTGAAAGAGGTTTCAACATTTCATACCGACATACTGTATATTAACTTCTCTTTACAAATAATGGATGAACTGGAACTCACACACAAAAAAGGTACCGTCCTTGGCGAGTAAAGCTGTGTTTTAAACGGAAATTTTGAAAAATCTATTTTGCTGTCACACTCAGTCAACTATTCCTTCATTCACTTTTCTACAATCCATGCTTTTGTAACAACTTTCACGATAATCTTTTTTTGAGGGTGGCGGGTGTTCGATTGGCATATGAAACGAGATGAACAATCCTACGGATTCTACCGTAAATGCAGCGTCACTGAATAGATGCAACACAAATTACCCAAATACATACGTTGGTTAATCTCGTGGGAAATCTTGGGAGATTTAGACTAGGAAGCGAAGTGAGACGAGCTCTGAGCTGTGTTTATTCAGATCTGATGTTTCGGCAATCGGCGTTGGAACCAGGGTGATTGTAAAATATTGTCGTTTGAGAGTCTGAACGGTGTCGAGTGGTAGGACATTTCAACAGCCTTGAAAAGGGGATATTTGTTGTCTTCTGCGTGTTTTAGGCACATACAACGTGCCTGAAAATGTTCACAAACTGCGACTGTTGTCTATTTTTGTATACTTTTCTATTTGTTAGTTTATTATGGCAGATCTCAGTCTTTTATTTTCTGAATGCTGTCCATTTTCAATGTTGAGTCGTGAATGAAGGCTTCATCATTTTTTTTTCTGTGCGGTCAAGTCTTTGATAAACTTGCCACAAAGATTTTGGATTGAAGTCAAGCTTAAAACGCCAGTTTCATGTGCCCTCTCATGGCCGTTTCTTTTTGATGTGACAGCATCTCACTTTTCCCTTTTCTGGTCGTGTGCTTCCTGGCGGCCGTTAGAACAATCTCAACAGGCTGCGTCATGAAATAAACCAACAGGTTGAATTTATTTTATTTTTCTACTCCTTTCTTTCCTCTTCCTTTTTTAACTTTGCTGCTGTGTTACTTCCGGGTAGAGTGAACACTGACGCGAATGACTGCCTGCTGCGCATCCGCACAAAAAAACAATTATTGTCCCTTGACTATGAAGTCTCCTTGAAAATTTTGAAGGCACTTATAAAATAAACGTATCATGATTAGTATTATTATTATTTTTTTTTTTTAATTTTTTTTTTATAATACAGTACTTTTTGTATTAAAACATTTAAAAACCTGGTTACTCATTCGCGGAAGCATTAAGATGTGCCCTTCTATTTCACATAGCAAATCACCAGCAGACAGACACACAGGACACAGTGAAATTGTCATGATCTGGTTGGCGACCAACGGGTGGCGCTGCCGGCCCCGCCTGCACCTGCACAGGTGCTGGTCGTCCCGAGCCTTGGCAGACTGCCACGTTCGGATTGGCGACCACCGGGTAGCGCTGTCAGCCCGCCTGCTGCCTCGCAGGTGCTGGTCGTTACAATCAATGACACTTAAAAGGACTCCCGGCATGACCATCCGGTGTCGGGTCATTGTTGTATGCATTGTGCATGTTGATGCATGTTATATGCATGTGTGCATGTTTGTTTCATCTTGGCGGCCTTTTAATCTTGGTTTTCTTTTGACACTTTATATTTTTTCTGTTCAGATGATTTTGACGTTTTACAAGATGAGGACAAGGAGTCCAAGATGGCGCCTGAGTAGGGAGCCATCAGCAAGTGCTCTGATGAGCCTTGCTTTTTTTTGTTGTTTTTGTCTTGTTTTTGTGTTTTCTTTTGTCACTTTGTGTTGTGCGTCGTGTGGAACGGATACGGATTGTTTTTCAGCATTTTTGACCACGACATTCATCAAGGAGGAGACTGTGCTGAGCGGTTGCGCCTTTTCGGCAGCATGAATATGCCAGTACTGTTTTTGAATGGGAGGAATGTCGGTGCCATTCGACTGTCATCGCTGGACAGCTCCGGGGCCATTGGGCTTTTTTGCGCCTGTAATGGGCAGCATCTTCACAGCCCCGCTTTGTTCAGTGGAAGGTCGGTGCTGTTGGACAGTCTGCGGCTGGATGGATACATGGCTTGAGGAGCCCGCGATAAGAAGGAAGGAGCGTCAGCGCAGAGCGCCGATGCGTATATGGAACTGTCGCGGGATGGAATTGAAGCTGATTTATGTGGGACAGGAGATGTGAGACAATCTCTTTTCGTCAATGGATGCTACAGCTGCGTGTTTGCTTTCAACATTTAGCTTGTAGTCGACGTGCACATTCCACCATGATGTCCCTGATCCACTGGTGAAGAGACGCTTTGATCCTCTCCTCTTTCAACTGGAACTGCTTTATGTAACAAAGAGGGTGCAGAAAGTGCTTAAGAATGAATGTCTCTCTGTGTCTTTGTTTTGTCATGTTATTTGTTATTTAGTTTTTTTTGTTCTTTTGACTTCAAGACGGCGCCGCGAGAGTGGCTGCCTTTCCAGCAGCTCCTGTGTTTTGCTTTTCTACTTTGATTTCTTTCATAACTTTGCTGCTGTGAAGTGTAAATTTCTCCACTGCAAGACTAATAAAGGCAAATCCAATCCAATCCAATCCATTTTGTTCCTGCTGACTTTATTTTAATACAATTTGTCAAACACAACCTGCTCCCTCCTGCCTGCTTTTTGGGATCCGCACCCGCCATTACCATCTTGCAAAACGCAACAGAAATAAAAACAATGTGGTACAATGTCATTGGACCAAGAGATGAAAAACACAGCCAACTATTAATACGGAGCAAATGAAAGCGTGGAAGCATATGTGTGTATCTACTGAGTGTACTAACTATATTGACCACTCCTGAGACAGTAATCATTGTCTTTGTTGTGGCAAATAAGCTACAATCCATGGTAACTGCGAAACCAGGGCTTTCAAACTCATTTTAGTTCCTGTTTAACTCGGAGTGCCGTTTTGACTGAAACCACTCAAAAGAAGTAAAAAAGCACTATGTTTAATGATTGTTTAAGGCATGATCATGAGGATTTAGGAACGAGAAAATGCTGAGAATATATCTTTATTTTTTACATTTGAGAATTTACAATTTGGTTTGACATTTTAGAAAGGATGTTGGAAATTGGCATGTTTGAGCTGCCATAAAAAATTATATGTTGGGCCAGATCTGGGCCCCGGGCCTTGAATTTGACACTTCTGTGAACAACTACACTAAAATTGACACGCCGAGCGTGTTTTAGCAATGCAATTGAGTGATTGGGTAAGTCCAATTTTCCAGAAATCTGTCTGGACTCGCATTAAATCGCAGCATATTCAATTTTACACAGCAAATTAGCAGGCAAACTAATAGTTCTTGGGACTCTGGAGAAAAAATCAAGTCCCTAAAAGGTACCAGAAACTACAAAAGAATTATTGTATACCATTCTTATACGTCATCAGTCAGAAAGACGTCAGATTTTTTTGTTGTGGTGTACCAACCGTACCAACCGTTCTTAACTTGTGTTTCATTGAAATGTCCAGAGCATCTTTCTACTTCCATATCCAACTTTTATCATATATTACTGTAGCATGATGTATTTACATTTTCCATAAAATTTACCTGAAAAATGACCTGAAAAATCTGAAACTTTTTGTGAGTCGTATATTGCAGGAGGAGGATATCCAAAGCTTCGAGCAGTAATGGGCACAGTACACGGCAAGCATGCATTTAGTATAATCCAGTTTAGATGCTTCAATTCGATGCAAATATCCAGTGAAAGACCCCACCTGACTTTCAGGCCACACAGGGTTCTGTGTGCTCGTATTTTTGCAAGCACATTGACATGGTAGTTTAACTTCTTAATATGGTTATGTGAGACGTGTGTAATCATTTCAAGTTCAGACAAAATCTAACATATCTGTGTTTGAAATGGTTGACTAAATAAATCATCTTCTCTTTTTTTGACAGTTCTGTTCGACTTCCTCTCCAACCTTGGTCTAAAGAAGTATTATCCGAATAAACTCACTCTTCAATCTCTATTGGATGTCAACAAAAGCAGCATATATGAAAAGGTTGTTTTATCAGAGGAGGAAATACCATTTTATTTCCTCAGAAAACTGTTCCAAATCAATGCTGGATGCAGGCATGCCACTCAGACATTAAGCGGCCATGAAGAACATGAAAAAAGTATTGACTTCCTGGACATTTACACAGCATGTGGATCACCAAATGAAGTTCATCTTCTCGATCTAATAGTCGGTCTATTTCTTTGTGCTGACAGCTTCTTGCAGCAGGAAATAGCCCTCAAGATGTCTTTATGCCAGTTTTCGGTTCCATTGCTGTTGCCACATTGCAAAAGCAACCAGTGTATGCTGATGCTGTGGGCTCTGAGAGAAATTGTGAAAGAGTGGCGTCCACATGATTTGTGTCAAACAAGAGGATTCATCGAGAACAACATTGTGCAAGCAAATATTCCATTTTTTTCCTTTGTGAGGCTAAGCAACTGCAGTTTATCCAAATCAAAATGTTTAAATCACATTCTCAGTCGCGGCCAGCAGAATCAAAATATGTTTTTACACCGGGATATGGAAGGAGGCGCACGTCCTCGGAAAATTTCTAATTCATTGGTGGAGGTATGCTGGTTCCTTCCCTGTGGGAGAGCAAATCTTGACATATTCCCGGAGCCAGTTACATTGGCCAATTTGCGAGGAGATATTTGTGAGTCACTCATGCAATTTACCTTTCTTTATGAAGTGTCCAATGCAATCTTTGTATTCTTGGACAAAATTGAAGACCAGGAGCACAACATTCTGACGGTTCTTCAAGATGCAAAATCCAAAATCTACTTTGTTGTTAATCGCAAAGAGAATGGGCGGGACGATATGATATCTGTCAAGAAAACACTGCAAGAACTGGATATACCAAGTAGCAGTGTTAAAATCAAAGACTCATGGATGAACATGGCAGAGTTTTCTCAGCGACTGTGTGAAGTCATCAATAACTCACTGCGTGCCATCAAAAGCACAACAAGCATTGAAAAGATGCTTGAAAAAGCGATTGAATTTGGCCTGTGTGTTGACGAAAGCAAAACCATCGAGCAGAAAAAACCTGCCGAAGAGATCATGAGGGGGATTAGAGTGCAAAGTATACCACACTACAAAAAAACTCAACTTCCTTTGCAAGGTGAAAATTGGAAAAGGTTGTCACATTTGGAGATGAAGGCATGCCGATTAAATGATGTTGCCACTGTTGGCGTTGAGCATTATAAAGCTCAGCTTCAGGATGACATGCGACAAATCTGGGAAGAGCAAAAGAAACAGAAGCGCTCCAAAGGAATGCAATGTTTCATCGACACTTTAGCAACGAGTGACAAAGAGAAGAGGACTTATTTCTTGAAGTGGATGAAATTTATCTTTAATACCCATTCTCGTGAAAAGTTGAGTGCTCTGCGAAACAAATTCAAAGAGCAATGCAGAAATAAAGATCCCAAACTTCTTGCCGAGATTGAGCAGAATTTGTTGGACAGCTCTTTAGGAGTGGAACATTTCATGAGAGAAATGGGACTCAACTACGAAGTTTCCGCGCAGTCAGACAATAGCACAGAGAAATTGGTACATTTGCCCTCTGTAGCTGCTGAAATGTTGTTGAATGGTTATCCATTGGAGTTTTTAGACGGAGATGCATCAAACATCCCAGAGAAGTGGGTGACAGATGTTCTAATGCAGCTTCACAAGAAAGTCAGAGGAAAGAGCAGGCTGATAGTCCTTGCTGTGCTCGGTGTTCAAAGTACTGGAAAATCAACTCTTCTGAACACCATGTTTGGCGTTCACTTTCCGGTCAGCAGCGGCAGATGCACAAGAGGGGCTTATATGCTATTCCTCAGAGTTGGAGACGAAATGCAAACTGAGTTGGGTTGCGACTTCATCCTTCTCATTGATACCGAAGGTCTGAAATCCCCTGACCTTGCACAACTCGAAGACAGCTACGAGCATGACAACCAACTGGCGACCTTTGTCATTGGCTTGAGTGATGTCACCGTGATCAACATTGCAATGGAGAATGCCGTCGAAATGAAAGACATCCTGCAAATTGTCGTTCACGCCATCATGAGAATGAAAGTAATAGGGAAAAAGCCAATTTGTCATTTTGTACACCAAAATGTGGCCGGAGTTTCAGCTCATGCCAATACGTTGACAGAACGTCAACATCTGTTGGACCAACTCAACGAAATGACAGAAATCGCAGCTGGAATGGAGAGACACTCCTTGATTCAAGCATTCACAGATGTGCTTGACTATGACTTGGAACACAACAACTGGAACATCCCGGGACTTTGGCATGGGACGCCTCCAATGGCACCAGTGAACATCGGCTACAGTGAGGCTGTAGCAGAGTTTAAGAAGAATCTTCTGGAGACAGCTGGAAAAGAAAAGACCAACACCTGCTCAAAGATCCCTGAGTTTCTCGAATGGTTGAGAAGTCTTTGGAAGTCAGTGAAGTATGAGAACTTCATCTTTAGTTTCAGAAACACACTTGTAGCCCATGCTTACGACAACCTGTGCAAAGAGTTTTCACAGTGGGAATGGGAGATGAGAAAAGAAATCCTCTCCTGGCAGACAGCAGCAGAACTGGAAATCTTAAATGCTAATAGTGAAGCTGACTCGGAAACATGGGATGCAATGGTGGCATCAAAGAAATCAAAACTGTGTGGGGAAATTGAAGTACAAAAAGTCAAATTGAATACCAAACTCTATGATTATTACCAAAAGAAAGACGGTCATGTCAATTTGATCGAGAAATACAAAACAGACTTCATAAATAGCATCACAAGTCTGTCCAAAGATATTCTATATTCAGTGAATACTCATTTGGACACAGTCCTTGAGAGAAAAACCGGTTTGAAAAAGGCCCAGGATATCCAACAAAAGTACAGTAGTCAGATTGAAGAGCGAGTCATGAAACTTGTGCATGACTTCAAAGAATACAGCTTGACTGACAACCAACTGAGAGCGGAGTTTGACAAAATGTGGGCTTCCACTACAGCTAACATACCCACAGGAAAAGAACAAAATATACCTGTCTACATTCTCACCCAACTGAGGAAAAATGTTCTCCATCGGAACGTGAATGAGAAATTCAGAAATATAGAAAACCTCATGTACTTTGGAACTGCCCCATTTCAGACCAGAACCGACCACGTTTACTCCTACATAAAGAAATTCCAACATTTTTACAATGATAATTTGCAAGTGTTTGCAGACAATGTCATTGCGACGTCCATACACTTTATCGATGATAAAACAAAATCCAATGGTGACTACCATGACTCTTTTACAAGGGATCTACTGCAGAGGATTGATGAATTGCTTAGTCAGGGGTACAAGTGTCACCAAACCAATACTCAGTTTGAGATTGACCTCAAACTTCATATATGTGGCATTGCCGCAAGAAATTTCCTCAAGATGCACCAAAGATTCCTATCAAACAATGACCCCCGAACACAGCTGGAAAAGTACAAGCACCAATACTTATTGGATTTTCTGGATTTATACAAAGAGACCGATCACTGCCAACGTAAAGCAAACAATTTTGTACAGTTTTGTATCAAGCCGGCCATTGACGATTGCATCAACCGGTCTTTGGGAATCGACATTGTCGATGAGATTTTGACAAGCAGTCATTCGCTGACTTACAGTTCACGCTCGTATTTCCAATACGACATTCAGAAAGAGTTATTGCTCAAAGATGACTTCAAGAGTTTTGTCAAATACACTAGTTCCTATGAAACATTTGTGAAGTATCAGATACTTCAACACATCTGTCAAAAAATGGACCAGGACAGGTTTCTAAGCAAATTGAAGAGGAAGAAGCTGGAGGATATTGTTTCAAAGTTATTAAATGCAATGGAGCAGGTCTCAAAAAAAATGTCAGATGATGACAGAGACATTCCAAATCTCGTCAACCAAATGCGCACATTTCTGATCAAAGACATTGTCATATCAGAGGAGGCACAAAAGCGCAGTCTCTTCCAGATTCAAAGCACGTGCGACTCATTTACACAAAGCTTCATAGTAGCATTGACTACATTAAAGGAAACACTACTTGTGGAATTTTCTAACACTGACGACACAACCGAAATGCTAAATAAACTGACAATCAAACCACAGAATGAGCTATTCAAGAGAATATTCGGATGCGGCTGTCAGTGTCCATTTTGTAACGTTCCCTGTGAAGCAGGTGGTAAGGAACACAGCAAACATCATGCGGCTGTGCATCGACCACAGGGTCTTGGAAGATATAGGGAACATACCACAAAACACCTCGTTGAATCTCTGTGCACAACTGATGTGCAGAGCAATCGTAAATTTAAAAGTCCTGCAACAAACGGAGATTGGATTTACTACAAAAATTACGCGACCATCTTTCCTGACTGGCACATTCCCCAAGACCCTACAATTGAAGCATCAGGCTATTGGAAGTATGTCCTAGTACGCTACAATAAACAATTTGCGGAAGAGTATAAGGCCAAGCCGGCAAATATTCCACAGGCCTGGATGAAAATCACAAAAGAGCAAGCCCTGATGGGCTTAAGAGAAACTTTTGGCATTCAATAAGAATGCTGTCTGTAAATGTGTGCAGTAAAAAACGCAGTCTGCCCACATGTAGAAGACACAAGAAGAGAAGAAAAGAGTTCAAAAACAAACAAGAATGTTGCTTGTTGAAAATAAACACTGTCAAAAACTAATTTCAATGTGTCATTGTTCGCATATCCATGACTTTTCACATTATGCTATACACATTACACATCAGGATTTGACATAAGAATCATTCATGTACATACCTAAAACATCTTTACTTAGTACTTCTCCTGAAAGTCTGCACTGACAAGCTAGCTCCGGTGTTCACAGAAATCTTCAACAAATCCCTGGAGCAGTGTGAGGTCCTAACCTGCCTCAAACAGTCTACCGTCATCCCAGATCCCAAGACCCATCGTCGGAACTGAACGACCTGTCACTTTGACGTCTGTGGTCATGAAGTCCTTTGAACCACTGGTGCTGAATCACCTAAAGAACATAACCAGACCCTTCCTGGACCCTCTTCAGGTTGCCTACAGAGCAAACAGGTCTGTGGAGGATGCAGTCAATATCAGACTTCATCACATCCTCGAGCACCATGACAACACAGGGACCTATGCTATGATCCTGTTTGTGAATTCAGCTCTGCATTCCACACCATCATCCGGGAACTCCTCAACCCCAAACTTCTCCATCTCAGTTTGTCCCTCTGCCAGTGGATCCTCAGCTTCTTGACGGAACAGACAGGACAGGTGAGAATGGAAAAATATAATCAACAACACACACCACTAGCACTGGAGCCCCAGAGGGATCCATCCTCTCTCCACTCCTCTTCCTCTTCATGAACGATTGCACTTCAACGCACCCAGTTGTCAAATTCATAAAGTTTGAAGACGACACCACGGTCATTGGTCTCATCAAAGATGGCGACGAGTCTGCATACCGACAACAGGTGGGGCAGCTGAGACTCTGGTGTTGCCGACACAACCGAGAGCAGAACACGCTCAAGATGGTAGAAATGATCGTGGACTTCAGGAAACATCCATCAACACAGCTGCCCCACACACGATCCAACTGCCCCGTGTCAACCATCGAGACGTTCACGTTCCTGGGAATCACAGTCTCCCAAGACATGAAGTGAGAGGTAAACACCAACTCCATCCTGAGAAAGGCCCAACAGAGGATGTTCTTCCCGAGGCTGCTGAAGAAGCATGTACTTCCATAGAAGGTAGTACGACCGTTCTACAAGGCAGTCATCGAATCAATCCTGTGTTCTTCCATCACAGTTTGGGGCCCTCAGAAAAATGGACAAAGTACAACTTTATCCGACATTTAGGACAGCGGGAAAAAATCATTAGCACCACCCTACCCACTCTCAAGAACTTGCACACTACAAGAACCAGGACAAGGGCACAGAATATTTTCCTGGACCCTGCACACCACCATTTCCAGCTAATCCCATCAGGCAGGCACGACAGATTTATGCGCACCAAATCCAGCACTCTCTCAACAGTAACCCTCATATAACTATCGAGTGCCTCCTTGTAATTTTGCACAATCATGTGGAACAGCATCCAATTGCGCTTATAAATGACATTTGTTCTTCTTCTTCTTCTTCTTCTTCTTCTTCTTCTTCTTCTTCTTCTTCTTTTTATTCATTTTCTTATTTGTTTTCTTTTTCTTTTTCTTTTTCTTTTTCTTTTTCTTTTTCTTTTTCTTTTTCTTTTTCTTTTTCTTTTTCTCTTTCTTTTTCCTTTTTCTTTTTCTTTTACTTATTATTGTAGCTTCAGCTCTGTACTCACTTGAACCACTATTAGTGACCTATATAATCTCCAGCACCAGACATTTTGAAATGCAAGGATATCTGCATAATTGCACACTTGCACTACAAATACAGCGACTAATCACTATAAATTTGTTCACTGAATATCTGGACAAATTTTCAAATCTAAAGTCAAGAATAATGACTGTTATGGTAGTTTATGTTGGACATTTTGAAATTTTGATGCGAACTTTCGCAAGCATCATGGTATTTCACAAGTATTGATTTGCTGTAGAAGGCCAAATAAAATGATTTGGCGGGCCATATTTGGCTCCTGGGCCTTGACTTTGACACCTGTGATCTACTGTATAAAGAAGAAGATCTACTGTATCTACAATATATCTGTCCATGGAAAGATGGAAACAATGCTGCAGCCAATTCCTGATGAACGACAAAACCTTAATAGTTTTCAATTCAAATAAGGAGAAGAGTGGCTGCTCTCCATGTCTGTGCCCAAAATAATTTCTCAAACATATTCCTCAGTGCCCCTGGTCTCAAGTTTGTTTCCGGTCCGCATCCCTCACAAGGTGGCAGTTATTTTTACATACATATCACATTCATGTTCTCAAATGCTCCATTTCACTCAATTGTCCAAGCCTGCCCCCTGGCAAAGAATGAACCATATTGAAGCAGATGTGCTTTGATTTTCAAGACTGCCACCGGATTTGGTCCTTGGTTTGCCTCCAACATGCATCAAGAGGTAGCTCAGACATTAGGTCGGCATGCCAACTGGACACCTCTACAGGACGTGTTCCTGAGCTGGACACTCTGGACTGTCCCTTTCTTAGGCCTGGAAACACCATCTTATTCCTCCGGTAGACCTGGACAAAGTGGCAAGCAAGTTTGAACAGGAACACGAGCACCAGATGCGCGATTTCCAAACAAATTCACAATGTACTTTTTTTTTTTTAAACAAGAAGTCAAGATCGTACAGATCAATGAATGAAACACTTGCTATTTGAATTTTATTTGAAATCTCATCTTGCACAGCTTTATAAATTTCCATTGGAAGATATACATACCGTATTTTCCGGTGTATAAGGTGCACCGCCAATGAATAAAAAAAGTTTTCCAAATACAGTGGTACCTCAGTTAACTAACCCCTTGGCTTACAAACTTTTCGGTTTACGAACGTTACATTTATGAAAATTTTACCTTGGCATACGAACTTTACCTTGGCATACAAACTATTTTCGTCCACAGAGCTGCCTCAATGAGTGATGTGTCGTTCGCGAATGAGCCCGTTCTTTGAACAAAAAAAATGGCAGCCAACTCTTTTTGTCCTCTATTCCCCACCCCCAGTCTTCGGTTAAAGCCGCGTGATAGGTCAAGAACGCAGCAGTGAGGGGGGTGGTTTAAACATTAAAGAGACAGGCAGACGGCAGTGAGCGAGTTTCAACTTTGATAGTTCAAAGGCAGAGTGTAAACTGCAATTTTAAAATATCCCATCAATCAGGCTCCACAGACAACTTGCACAAACCATCTATCTGTACACTTGATGCAAAAAGCTATCAACCCAGCAAAACAGAACACAATTGATGAGGAACTAAATAAAATTATCACAGAGAAAGCACCTACAAGGGATGATTCGGTTTATTTGTTTAATTCTAATACCATAGCACATTTATTATACATAAAATAAGGTATATTTTGTGTAGTTTTAAGGCTTAGAAAATTAGAAAGTAGAAAATTATGTTTTATGGGGACATGGGAACGGATTATTCTCATTTTAATGGTTTCCTATGTGAATTTTTTTTGGGGGGATACACACTTTTCGCCTTACAGACTCTGTCTGGGAACCAATTAAGTTCGTAAGACAAGGTATCACTGTATAATATATAAATACTGTACATAGAAGTTTTAAAAGCATAAGGCACACCACATAAGGCGCTAGAGTAGAGAATGGGGTTACGCACGACTTCTACAGGAGGAAATGGACTTGCGAGACCTGTTGTGGCTCAATATTAATTCACAAATAAGGCGCACCTGCATATAAGGCACAAGGACATTATATACCAGAAAATACGGTAAGTCAACTCACATTATCAAAGTGCTTCCTGTGTAATGGAATTTCATGAATGACATCCGTGTTGTTTGCATGCAAATCTAGTTTGTTGTGTGTATTATCAAAAGCTCAACAGCATCAGCGTCCAGATGCTACCATACTGCCAACATACAATTTCCAAATACAAGTATATTCCCTTATGCACTGATCATCATTTCTGCTATCTTTGCACCAGTGAATAAATAAACTCCATCACTTTCCTGTAAATCAAGTGATGCGGAAATACAGTAAAGTCTCGTTATATCGATATCGGATTTATCGATAGTCCCGGTTATATCGATACTATTTCCATGCACGTACGGAGAAAATTACATGCAAACAGGGTCGGATATATCGATAGTCCCGGTTATATCGATATTTTTTCGGACTTCCTTGAATATCGATATAACGAGACTTTACTGTATGTTATGTATAGTTGGATGAATATGGGCCTTTGAACTGGGAGGGAAGACCTTGTTGTCATGGCAACTAATCATATCCAACTGCCTTTCCTGTTAGATGTCCATGAAGTGCTGATGTGGGTCAAAAAAACTCATTATTTCATTATTATAAGCCGCATCTCTAACTTGCAACTACTGGTCATCAAAAATGTGTTTAGAGTTCGATTGGATGACAAGGGATTTGAAAATTGGTTGCCTGATAGCTCCACATTTAACAATCAACAATCAAAAATCTTTGTTTTGGAGGAGAGGGAGCGGACATCAGAATTGGCAGAGTATAGTTGAAAAAAAAACTATCAAAATGCACACGGGGAGGGGCTCTTTAGCTGTTCATCCACATACACAGCTTGAGGAGACCGAATTGCAAAGTGGGCCACAATATAGGGCACTCTGGAAAAAAAACGAAGGGCAAAGAAGAGGATCAGAGGCAAAGAAGAGTGACGACTTCAAAGGGTTTAAAAAACAATTGCAATTAGTTAGATGTTAAGTTGAAGTTATATCCAAACTAGGGCGCGGAAAATCCTACTGGACCCTCCGCACCCTGCCCACCACCTTTTCCAGCTACTCCCCTCAGGCAGGCGCTACCGATCCATGCGCACCAAATCCAGCAGACATTTAAACAGCTTCTTCCCCCAAGCCATTAACTCTTTGAACTCTTTGAACTCTTTCAACAGTAGCCAAAATGGAACTGTATAGTGCCACTTTTTTTTTGACGACGATACTAGTGCAGCGTGTTCTACCGGAAACAAATTCCTTGTGTGTTCTACATACTTGGCAATAAAGATGATTCTGATTCTGATTCTGATTCTGATGTAGTTTAATATTATTGTACAGTCAATGAACCAATGTTAGAGATGTTCATTCGGACAGTTTGAACAAGGCTCGCCCTTACGAAATGAAAATATATTGCAATATATTGGATCATCATGCAATACATGCAATAATATATTTTCAAATATGAGATTGAATTGTATTTTCTAATATAAGTCAATATATGCATCTACCATATATGTGTATATACTGTATTGGTAAATAATAAAAAGTGTTGCAATTGAGACCAAAAAATTGCACTATATTTTTCACATGTAATTGTCTGTTTTATATTTTACAACATGTTGTAATATATAATCATATATGTTTTAAATTACATGATCTGAGAGTCAGATAGACTTAATCCTACCTCTGCATGAGTTCCATTAGTGAACAAAAATGTTTAGACATTTATTTTTTCCTTTTATTGTTTTATGTCTAGTGATGAAAAGGTTTCTTCAGCCGTCATCTGTACTTTTTTGAAGGTGTCGGACGTTTCGCTTCTTATTCAAGATGCTTCTTCAGCGAACTAAAGTCTTACTGGTAGTATCGGCCTCACCCCTCATGGGTGGTGTCTGTCCCCCATTTTTTTTTTTTTTTTTAGGTCAGGTCCTCTACCAGAGGCCAGGAAGCTTGAGGGTTCTGCGCAGTATCCGTGCTGTTCTCAGCACTGCGCTTTTCTGGACCGAGATATCCGATGTTGTTCCTGGGATCTGTTGCAACCACTCGTCGAGTTTGGGGGTCATGCCCCGAGTGCTCCGACTACCACAGGCACGACTGTCACCTTTACCTTCCAGGCTCTCTCAGAATCAGAATCAGAATCAGAATTAGAATCAGAATCAGAATCAGAATACCTTTATTCGTCCCACAATGGGGAAATTTGCAGTCCACAGCAGCAATTGAAAAGGGATGGAGTTGGGGTGGGGTGAAAGGATAGAAAACAAGATATTCTAAGCATAACAAAATTAAAATGTCAACTGTATACTGTGCAAATGTAAATGTGCAAAACCATAAGAGAAAACAAACTGTACTGCAGAATCAAGAAATGCATTTTAATATATTGCAACAACCCATATTTACAAGTGTCCAGTTTTTTTTTTTTTTCCTCTTCTTCTTGCAGCGAGGGTGTAATAGTGTCTGGCTTTCTTGTGTCGTGTTTCATTTGCCCGTGAATGTTCGGCCGGTTGAACCGTGCGCCCTTGCAAGCGCACCACGTGTTCTGCCGAGTCTCCGTGTATGATGCGTTCAGGTTGGTTGGCCATTACCATCTTGTCAGTCTGTATCTGGAAGTCCTACAGGATCTTTGCTCGGCCATTCTCTACCACCTTATGAGGTGTTTCCCATTTTGACCTTGGGGTTTCCAGTCCATACCCCGCACAGATGTTTCGGTAGAGGATGCCAGCCACCTGGTTATGGCGCTCCATGTAGGCTTTCCCTGCCAGCATCTTACACCCTGCAGTTATGTGTTGGATTGTCTCGGGTGCCTCTTTGCACAACCTACACCTAGGGTCTTGTCTGGTGTGGTATATCCCTGCCTCTATGGCTCTGGTGTTCAGGGCCTGCTCTTGAGCAGCCAGGATGAGTGCCTCTGTGCTGTCCTTTAGGCCAGCCCTCTCTAGCCACTGATAGGACTTCTTGAGATCAGCCACTTCTGTTATGGTTCGGTGGTACATCCCGTGTAGGGGCTTTTCCTCCCATGATTGTCCCTCTTCCAGCACCTCATCCTCTGTTCCCCATTGTCTGAGACATTCTCTGAGTACATCGCTGGAGATATTTGGTCGTAGCCACTTCCCTTGTTGCTAGTTCGAGGTTGCCATTGGCCTGTGGTATACCAAGGTACTTGTAGCTGTTTTCAATGTCTGGTATTGTTCCTTCAGGGAGTGAGCGGCTGGATAGCTCAGTTGATAAGGCATAGGTCTGGCATATGGGAGACGAGGATTTGAATCCCACTTGGGGCAGAGAAAAATGAGCAGAAAACATCATCCAGTGTGTCCTTGGGCAAGACCCTTCACGCTAATGCCTACCTCATACAATGATGAGAGACAATAAATGGAATGACATCCTGGCTCAGACGTCGCCCGGCCAAACAAGGTCTGCGTCAGGTGCTGGGGAACCAGACCACCTTGATAAAAAATGGGCTACTGGAACAAAGCGGAGATGGATGAGATGCGATAACATGGCTCTGTTGGAATCTTACTACTCAAGTAACCCTAGTGAGAGGGGTTACATGCAGAGAATGGGGGCTGAATGGTTACTTCGAAACCCACAGTCACGGTTGACCACGAAACAACTAGTAGCTCAGTGTTCCAATATCCACAAACGGCAATTACCATCACAGAGGCAGATATACAAGAAAGAGTCTCAGGTATGAAAAACTGGACAGCACCAGGCCCGGATATGGTCCACACCTTTCATAACTTTGCTGCTGTGAAATGTAAATTTCTCCACTGCGAGACTAATAAAGGCAAATCCAATCCAATCCACCTACTGGCTAAAGAAACTCACAGCTCTCCACGAGCGCCTAGCACAGGGGTGGGCAAACTTTTTGACTCGCGGGCCGCAATGGGTTCTAAAATTTGACAGAGGGGCCGGGCCAGGAGCATTTGGAGGGAGTGTTTGGGCGGGAAATACTAAACCTTAAGCATTAAAGGACAACCGACGCCTCCGGACAAGTTATGTCCATAATTTGTAAAACCACTTCAAAATGACTTCGACTGAGCGTACTTTACAAAGATTCCACAGCATATAGCTATAGTTTACGTTTTAAGACTCGCACTGAATATTCATGAAGTCTTGTTTTCGAGTTGATGACGATCCCCATGTGACGTCACGTTTGGACCGCCCCTGACCAAGAAAGCGACACACAATGCATTTTGCGGTACTTTGTTTGGTCTGAAAACTTTGTGTTGATCCGTGTTGATGGTAACATTAGAAGGAAAACACATAAATAATGCGATGGTGAATCGTTGTGTGTTGCACCAAGACTACTACAGTAAAGTCTCGTTATATCGATATCGGTTATATCGATAGTCCCGCTTATTACGATACTATTTCTATGCACGCACGGAGAAAATTACATACGCGCAGGGTCGGATATATCGATAGTCCCGGTTATATCGATATTTTTCGGACTCCCTAGAATATCGATATAACGAGACTTTACTGTATTTGATACTAGTTGACACAAATCAGCCCATTTCCAACGGAGCTTGGGCGCCATTTCTGCATTTTCTGGGTGCTACATTGCTGTCATTGACGGCTCGAATTGAAATGGGAGGACTCCTTGAATCAATTGCAATACATTTATGCTTTCCTCTTCAGAACTATTTGTATCCTATTCATAACTGGATGAGTAATAAGAACGCATCTTCTCCGAATCTGAAGCCATTGTTTTGATTCTCGAGCTAGGCAAGACATCTTGGCGTGACAGTACGAATAAGGGGGTGGGACCTTCTGAAACTGGCCATTTCCGGATTCATTTTGAAATCATTTGTATTGGTGTTTTTCATTTGACTAAAAATATCAGCCTGTGTGTTTTGGGTATTTTAGATGCTATAAAATGTTTTTCTGATGTCAGTAGGAAACAAAAAAAAAATGGTGCCGGTTGTCCTTTAAACGTAGTGTGTACAAACCTCATAGCACAATAAGAACACTAAAACCCAATTTATTAACTGACTTTCAAATTTGAAAAATATCCCTGATCAATTAATAAATTTGACTCAAGGAATATGCAAGATATGGCATTTACAGACTATTTCTCAGATACTGGGAGGAGGAAATGGAAATAGATTAAAATAACATGTTCACTGTGATTTATCAAGATTGCGTCTGTTTTAAATAAGTTTCAATCGAAGGGGCAAAGTTAAGAAATCAACATTTATTGAAAAATGGAATCACTTTCAACATTCAAAACATATTCACAACGAAATATTCAAGCTCAATAATACCTACTTGTGTTAAATTCCGCAAAATCATGGATGGATTGTCCTGACCGCGCCTCTACAAACTCTCCACGGACGCCCTCGCCTTCACGCGCAAACAGTACACGTGTACCGTCGCCAAGCACACAGACATAGGCTACCTGCAGTTGAAATTTGCATACTCGGCACGGCAGCCAATCAGAAGTCTGCGTCTTTCTTCCGGACTTTCGCAAGCCTTCTAAGGTTGTGCATTTGCATCTCATTTTCCAAAATAGATGCACAGAACCTCAGCCCAGAAGAAAGATTCAAAAGAAGGCATTAGTAGAGATACTAGAGGTGCCAAACATCAGCTGCTGGTTGACAGAACAGTCGCACAAGACTGCAGGTCCCGACATACCAACCTGTGCACAGCCGGGATTGATTACAAGAAAGCATATGACTCGATGCCACATACATGGATCACCGAATGTTTGGAGTTGTATAAGGTCAACAGGACCCTGAGAGCCTTCGTTGCAAACTCGATGAGGATGCGGAAAACCACACTTAAAGCCAATGGCAAGCCACTAACGCAAGTGTCCATCAAATGTGGCATATACCAAGATGATGCACTCTCCCCACTGCCCATATATACCCATATATATATATATATATATATATATATATATATATATTTTTATATATATATATATATATAGTGATATCATGAGAGGCTAGCACTCAGCGGAACAGGACAAGCAGTGCAATGGACGACAGGTTTGGATACAAACAAAGGTTTTAATCAAGGGTTTCAGGGGGAATTCACAAGCAACAAAGGTTTGAATAGTGTCTCTTCCAATACTTAAATCAAAATAAAGTTCTTTTGAGGTAAAACTGAAGACGGAGTTCTTTTCCAAGAGTCTCTAGGCCTCACCCCGCTTGACGTCCTCCTCATGTAGCCTAGCCACCTTTAGCAAGGTCCAAATCCAGTGTCCTGTCGTGTGGTCCCAACTGGCAATGAGTTCCACGCAGCAATCAACTTCTTCACAGAACACAGCAATCGAGCTTGTCTTTCCCCAAGCTCCACACTCAGAGGCTCTCTGCCTTAAGAGCCTTGCCTGCCAATCCCGCTCTAATCAGCTGCAGGTGTGTGGTTTTAATTGCTCCCTTCAACCGTTGAGACCTTCAAGTTCCTGGGAATCACAGTCTCCCAGGACATGAAGTGGGAGGTCAACACCAACTCTATCCTGAAAAAGGCCCAACAGAGAATGTACTTCCTGAGGATGCTAAAGAAGCATGGCCTGCCACAGGAGGTGCTGCAACATTTCTACACGGCTGTCATCGAATCCATCCTGTGTTCTTCGGTCAGGGGCACCTGCCAGCCAATATCCTTTTGTGAGGTCGAGAGTGGTGATGAAGCGTGCCTGTCCCAGGGAGTCAATGAGATCGTCAACACCAGGCATTGGATAAGCATCAAATTCGGACACCTCATTCAACTTCCGATAGTCATTACAGAATCGTATTGACCCGTCTGGCTTGGGGACCAATACGATCGGACTCGCCCACGCACTTTGGGACTCCTCGATTACTCCAAGTTCCAGCATCTTCCTGATCTCCTCCTGTATAGCTGTCTTACGGGCCTCTGGCATACGGTATGGACGCTGGTGTACTGTTTTTCCAGGCATGGTGCGTAGCTCGTGTTGCACCACGTCTGTGTGTACAGGTATGGAGGAGAAGACGTCTTGGTTACGCTCAACCAACTCGAGGGTCATCTGGCGTTGGTGTGGGGACAAATTTGGACCCATCTGGACGTCTTCTCTGGCCGGTTCCTTCGCCTCGCTGGGGGGTAGGCAACTAAACAGCGCCTCTCTGGCATGCCACTTCTTTAGGAGGTTAACGTGATAAATCTGCTCAGGTTTCCTCTTACCAGGTTGCCTCACCTTGTAGTTTACCTCCCCCATGCATTCGATGACCTCAAAGGGCCCCTGCCAGGATGCCAGGAACTTGCACTCCACGGTTGGCACCAAGACCAGCACCCTGGCTTGAACTCTCGAGGCTGGGCAGGTCTATTGTAGGAGGCTTGCAACTGTCGTTGGGCCGCTTCCATGTGTTCTCGCACTATCGGATAAATGGCCCGCATCCTTTCACGCATGTCCCCCACATGCTCGATGAGGGTATGTTGTCGGCACGGCTGCTCTTCCCAAGCCTCTTTGGCGAAATCCAGCAGTCCCCGGGGTCTGTAAGAGTACAACAACTCAAAGGGTGAGAAACCGGTAGAAGACTGTGGTACCTCCCTCACGGCAAACAGCAAGTACGGGAGCAGTTGATACCAGTGTCGGCCATCTTCTTTGATAACTTTCCTCATCATGGCCTTGAGTGTTTTGTTGAATCGTTCTACCAATCCATCTGTCTGTGGGTGGTAGATGGAGGTTCTCAGTTGCTTGACCTTGAGCAGGGCACACAGGTCCTTCATGACCTTGGACATAAAGGGGCTTCCCTGGTCGGTCAGTATCTCCTTTGGGATCCCTACCCGGCTGGCGAGAGCAAACAGTTCCTTTGCAATCTGCCTAGTGGTAGCCATTCTGAGGGGAGCAGCCTTTGGGAACCGAGTGGCATAATCAATCATAACCAAAATATACTAGTGTCCCCTAGCACTTTTTGGTAGAGGTCCGACTATGTCCAGCCCAAGCCTCTGAAAAGGGGTCTCAATGATGGGTAAGGGAATGAGCGGGTTTCTGTATGAGGGCTTTGGCGCCACCTGTTGGCACTCGGGGCAAGAACGACAATAGTTCTCCACATCCTTGTGCACCCCTGTCCAGAAGAACCGTTGTAAGATTCTCTGTTTTGTCTTTTCGACCCCTAGGTGTCCCCCTAGCAGGTGTGTGTGTGCCAAGTTCAGTACTGTAGCTCAGTGTGGTTGTGGCACAACAAGTTGTTCACATACTTCATCATTTTGCTTCGTCACCTGGTATAATAGCCCCCGGTCAACAGCAAAATGGGGGTATGTGGGACTTGTCCTTTCCGCCAGTACTACACCCTCTAAAACCTGCACATTCTTCATGGCGTTGGCAAGGGTAGGATGCTGTAACTGGGCGGTACCATACCGGCCTGTTAGAGGAGGCAGCTTCTGGGTCCCTGGGTTCTCATCACCACTGGAAGCCGGGAGATTTTCTGGGGCTGGAGTTTCCTCGGCGGTCTCTGGGCCAGACTCCGTCTCTGGTGGTGCATGTGCTGTCCCTAGGAGGGCACAGGCTGGGGAGAGTGAATCAGAGGGGTAGGCTTGGGTATTCACTACACGCGTCTTACCTCTCGCCTTCCGAGGTAGTCGGGCCAGTCTTTCCTGTGTTTTTCTCCACAGTGGGTGAAAGGCCGGGCAGTCGCGTCCAATCAGGAGGGGGACAGGGAGAGAGTCAACCACACCGGCTACCGTGCGGATGCTTCCCTTGGTTGTGGTCATGATGAGTTCAGTAGTGTGGTACTCTCTGGTGTCTCCGTGGACGTCAGGAGACTGGAAGGGTTTTCTCTGGAGACAAACTGGTTGGATCCACCAGCGTTTGGCGCACCAAGGTGACCAGGCTTCCGGAGACCAGTAGGGCTTCAACATCCTGTCGATTCACCGTCACTGGACAGGTGGGGGGTCTTGTTAGTGAGCTTTCACTACCCCCCAGGAGGGAGGCATAGTGAGCAGGGTGGGCACTGGAAGAATCAGCGGTCGGCATGGACTCTTCCGCTGGTTTTCCACACTGCCATGAGATGTGTCCCATCTCTCCGCATCTGTAGCATCGTCTGGTTTCGGTGCCACTGGGCGTCCGCCACTGCCTGGGTGGACTTCTGACACTACCTGGAGCAATCTTGGCTGTGTTGGCGGGCTTGGGCAACTTTGGGTTGGCCATTTCAGTCCGGGATGGGGATGTGTTGCCGGTTTCCCTCTTGGTCGTTCGCAGCATCTCCGCTGTGGCCTGGTACTGCTCCACCGCTGCCACTGTTTGACACGCAGTAGTCAGCGACTGCTGACTGATTATCCTTTTTGCCTCATAGGGCAGGGCTCGTAAGTAGCAATCCACGACAATGGCCTTGACCACCTCAGCGGCCGTGCTCCTTTCCGGTTCCAGCCACTTCCGTGCGATGCGGGCCAATTCGTGCATCTGTGCCCGTGGAGGTTGGTCTGGCTGGAAAGTCCAGGTGTGGAAGCGTTGTGCCATCCCGAACTTGGTGAGCCCATGTCTGCTGAGAATTTCAGCTTTTAAATAGTCGTAGTCTTCTGCTCTGTCTGCGGTCAAGTCCAGGACAGCATTCAGCGATTCCCCTGTCAGGAAGGGTGCAAGCAATCCCACCCACTGCTGCTTGGGCCACTTTTCTCGCGGTTGCTTCAAACGTATGCAGGTACACCTCAATATCATCCGTCCCCCCCATCTTGGCTAAAAAATCACCCGCCTTCACCCGGGGAATATTCTTGGCGGCCATTTGTTTCTGCAAGAGCAATTCCTCTGCCTTCAGTTCATTGGCTCTCTTTTGCTGTAGCTGCACCTGCACCAACTCTCACTGTGGCCTTACCCTCCCTGCCCCCTCTCACGACCAGCTTTCCACAACCAACATCTGCCCTCCCAACCGTTGCCACACCCTCAGCCGCCACTCTGCCTCCTGGTTCCTGCCTGTCTGTCACAACTGCGCAGGTGAGGAACCAACTGAGGAGGATGAAGGTGAGGAAGGCAGCAGGTCCGGATGACATCAGTTCCCGACTCCTCAAGACCTGCTCCGACCAGCTGTGTGACATTGTCCAGCACTTGTTCAACCTGAGCCTGAAGCTGGGCAGAGTTCCACAGCTGTGGAAAACGTCATGCCTGGTCCCAGTGCCCAAGATTGCCAACCCCAAAGAGCTCAACAGCTACAGACCGGTGGCGCTGACGTCTCACCTGATGAAGACGCTGGAGAGACTCGTCCTCGCCCACCTGCGACCGCTGGCAAGCTCATCGCTGGACCCGCTGCAGTTTGCCTACCAGCCCAGCATCGGTGTGGAGGATGCCATCATCTACCTCCTCCATACGGCGTTGCTGCACCTGGAGAATGCTGGGAGCACGGTGAGGATCACATTCTTCGATTTCTCCAGTGCCTTCAACACCATCCAGCCCAGTCTACTGGGGGACAAGCTGCAGCATGCCGGAGTCGACCATCACCTCACATCCTGGATTACAGACTACCTCACAAACAGGCCACAGTACGTGAGGGTAAAGAACTGTGAGTCGGACAGGCTTCTCTGCAGCACCGGAGCGCCGCAGGGAACAGTCCTGGCTCCATTCCTCTTCACCCTCTACACCTCGGACTTCAACTACAACACCCCAACCTGCCACCTTCAGAAGTTCTCTGACGACTCAGCTATTGTCGGCCTCATTACAGAGGGAGACGATAGGGAGTACAGGGGACTGACAAAGGACTTTGTGGACTGGTGCCAGCAGAATCACCTCCAGATCAACACTGGCAAAACCAAGGAGCTGGTGGTGGATTTCTGCAGGAAACAATCGTCACCTGCACCATTGAACATCCAGGGTTCGGACATTGAGAGGGTGACCTCCTACAAGTACCTGGGTGTTACTCTCAACAATAAACTGGACTGGACAACAAACACGGATGCCCTAATCAAAAAGGGACAGAGTCGCCTCTTCCTCCTCAGGAAACTGAGGTCTTTTGGAGTTCAGGGGTCACTCCTAAAGACTTTCTATGACTCTGTGGTGGCATCAGCCATCCACTATGGCATTGTCTGCTGGTCAGGCAGCATCACCACCCGGGACAGAAAAAGACTGGAGCGCTTTGTCAAGCGGGCCAGTTCTGTCGTGGGCTGCTCGCTGGACTCTCTTGAGGAGGTGGGCAACAGACGGACGCTAGCTAAACTAAAAGCTATGACGGACAGCCCCTCCCACCCCCTCCTGCCCATCCTGACAGCTCTGGGTAGCTCCTTTAGCCAGAGACTATTACACCCGCGCTGCAAGAAGGAGAGGTACCGCCGCTCGTTCCTACCGACTGCTGTCAGGCTTCACAATTCCCAATGATCACATGTGAAAAAAAAAACCAAAAAAAAAAAAAACTGGACACTTGTAAATATGGGTTGTTGCAATATATCTAAATGCATCTCTTGATTCTGCACTATGTACAGTCTTGTTTATAGAACGGTTTTTGCACATCTACATTTGCACAGTATACAGTTGACATTTTTATTTTGTTATGCTTAGAATATCTTGTTTTCTATCCTTTCACTCCCACCCCAACCCCATCCCTCTTCAATTGCTGCTGTGGACTGCAAATTTCCCCATTGCGGGACGAATAAAGGTATTCTGATTCTGATTCTGATTCTGATTGCTCCTCCAGGAGAGCCAAATTGGCCCGATATTGGGCTTTCTGACTTGCAAGCAGGGTTTTCAAAATGTCTTCCATTTTTGTAATTGAGGATATTTTCAATTTAGAAAAAACATAACACAAACCATCAATGTCAATGCACTTACTAACGCTTGTCCAGTGCCCGCATCCTCCACCATATGTGATATCATGAGAGGCTAGCTCTCATCGGGACAGGACAAGAAGTGCAATGGATGACAGGTTTGGATACAAACAAAAGGTTTTAATCAAGGGTTCCAGGGGGAATTCACAAGCAACAAAGGTTTGAATAGTGTCTCTTCCAATACCTATCAAAATAAAGTCTCTTCTGATACTTAAATCCAAATAAAGTCTCTTCTGATACTTAAATCCAAATAAAGTATCTTCTGAGGTAAAACTGAAGACGGAGTTCTTTTCCAAGAGTCTCTAGGCCTCACCCCTCTTGACGTCCTCCTCATGTAGCCTAGCCACCTTAGCTAGGTTCAAATCCAGTGTCCAGTAGTGTGGTCCCAACTGGCAATGAGTTCCACGCAGCAATCAACTTCTTCACAGAGCACAGCAATCAAGCTTGTCTTTCCCCAAGCTCCACACTCAGAGGCTCTTTGCCTTAAGAGCCTTGCTTGCCAATCAAGCCCTGATCAGCTGCAGGTGTGTGGTTTTAATTGCTGCCTTCCACCAGATGGGGCCAAGACTCTCTCTGGGTGGAGCCATCTAAGGGGGACGTATTTGCCCTCCAGGACACAGCCTCTCGTGACATCACAATATATATATATATATATATTCTAAGAATGCAATCTTAAAGGACAACCGACGTCACGTTTTTGTTTTTTAACTAACATCAGAAAAACTTTTATAGCATCTAAAATACTCATAACACGCAGTATGATATTTTTAGTCAAAACACCAATAAAAAGTGTCCAAAATCTGCAAAAAAATTGAGCTGCGAATTGGGGATTTTCAGAAAGTCTCGCCCCCAGTTCGTGACGTCACATCAAGTCTTTCATTGCTTGTGAATCAAAACAATGGCTTCAGATTCGGAGAATATGCTTTCTTGTTACACATCCAGTTATGAATATGATTCAAAAAGTTCTGAAGAGGAAAGCACACATGTTTGCAATCGATTAAAGAATTATATGTGCTATTTTGAGGCAACATTGGGGGAAAATCTCTCACCCAAAAAAAGAGGCACAAAATGGCGAGCTCCAGTGGCCACCTCCACTTCCACAGGCTGATTCCTTATATGGAGCTTGGATCCCCTCTTCTGGCGGCTTTTAGGTGCAACATTGTTCTCAGACCAAACATGTACAGCAAAATACATTGACGTGATGGAAGGACTGATACAATGTGTCTTTTTTCTGTCAGGGGGCGGTCCTTTCGTGACGTCACGTACGGACTCGTCACCAACTCAAAAACAAGACTTCCTGAATATTCAGAGCGAGTCTTAAAACGTAAAATATAGCTATATGCGGTGGAATCTTATTAAAATACGCTCAGTAGAAGTCATTTGAAGCCATTTTACAAATTATGGACACAACTTGTCTGGAGACGTCGGTTATCCTTTAAGCAGTTATACCCAGACCATATATGCTGCATTCACAGAGCATGTTCCAAGAATCACACACACACACACACACACGCACACACACACATCATAATGAGTAATTGAGGTTTCAAATTGTCTATGTGATTCCGCGTGTGTCAACCATCAATCACTGTCTGCATCATTTACACAGATTGTTGCTGTAAATAAACCATAGGTTAGCAAACCCGTTACAGCTATCGTACATAAAGTAGCTGTCAATCCCATAACATGTTCCTGTTATTATACTTGTAACGATAGGCCCTTTTTGTATCGGTCTTCATGGTTACGGTTATGGTGTAATATGCCCATTACATTTTAGTTGCCATCTGTATAAGTTTGTATTCATTATTCTTTCTCAGAAATTCCAACATTGTTAATGGAGGTGAGAAAACTTATCTCAATTCACACCACCAGCGTAGAAGTTGACAGCCGTCCTACTCAACATGATGATGAACGTGGTGCTGAGAATGGTTGTCCGGGTGAAACATCAGTTTGCACACCCGTGAAACCCTCACAAGTATGTATTTCATAATTATTACATTTCTAACATTAAAACTTAACACATTTTGGGCATCAAATTTCTTTGAAATGTTTGTTTCTTCTTCATCTATGCATTCTAAAGATTGTAGTGATGTTCCTTATTTCCTTGTTCGTGGTTTTACATTGCTTTCATTTACATCAGGTGAAAATCAGGAAGGACTGTGTCAGTTTCCTCACATTGCTGGGAGACTGCAAAAACCTGTACCACGGCCAATGGTATGGCACGGGTGCTACTAATGGGACTCTTTGATCTAGAAGTCCTCCTCAAATCCAACCTTAAAGGCGGGTTGAGCAAATTGGACCCCAGTGCTGAGCGGCGGCAGGCTCTGGATCCAAGGAAACTTCAAACTTTGCTCGGTAAATTGTTCAGAGTCAGTTGTATTCTAGCATGGTAGCATTTCTGCCAGGGGGAGAACTTTCCTGTTGGTTATCCAGAAAATGAAGGTTTGTTTGAGCAGCATGTCCTCAGGATCCTCAACACGTCTTTCTGTTGTTTCATTGCAGCGTCAGGCTTTTAAATTTTGTGTTGCCGTAAACTTTAACCCCAATAGTAAGAGATTGAAGAAAAGCAAGACACAGGTGCTACTTATTTTCACTCAACATTACAATTGAAAAAAATGTATGTGAAAAAAATTTAACTGCTGATTATTGCAACTGGTTCCATCTCTAATCAAAATCAATGAAAATTTACGGTTAGTAACTCCCTAATATTGTTCTGAAAACAATAATCTGAATTTATTTAAACTTGTTTTTGCCTTGAAGGTGTTCTATCCCACAGAAATAATAATAAAATTATAAATGCCTTAACATAAAATGTTTCATGTCCCATTTTAAGATTCAAAAAGTATGTAATTTGATTATGTAGGGCTTAATCTTTCCGCATGTCCTATTTTTGTTTCAAAACGCCTTTTCTCAAATTGTCATTGCTATAAATGTTAATATAAACGCACAGTCTGTTACTTTCAATATTATTGAGTTGGTGGGTGGTTTCTGTTGAGTTGCTGCATACTTTTTTTTGTTGAATAGATAACTTTAATGTTTAATGTTCATTTTTTTAGGTCTTAAAAAGGTTTAAAATAAAATTCTCAATCTCTTCAGGAAATCGTATTGGTGGTTACTAAAAGTGATATTAAGGGAAATTAAATTGTAATGTTATTGAAAGGGGATCTGAAAAAAAGTGTGACATTTTACTTCAGAATAGTTGCAGTTGGACACACACACACATACACGCACACACGCGCATGCACTGTTGATACTTGACAATCCCAGTAGGAGGCCCATATTCACAGCCATTTTCCCAGGCAAAAAAAAAATCATTCCAGGGCGCCACTGACAATTAAGCAAGATGACTGGGATGGGTATAATCAATGTTTTTCTTTTCCACAGATGCTGTTGTAGCAGAATTTCCAACGGCCAAAAAAAAAACTTTGAATTTGTGATTATACACATTTTTTATTTATTTTCCATGGTTTGTGTGTATCTTAAAGTTTACAGAAAATGTATTATGCATAAGTGGATAAACGGTTGCGTACAATTTGGACAATTTAATCAAAACATTGCTATTTAAATTGTCATATTAGTATATCCACTTGGGTATTGTGTGAACGCAATTTTAGTGTTGCAAAAGGTATGTAATCTCGGTTCAGTTTTTTTTTTTGTTTAAAGGACAACCGATGTGACTTTTTTGTTTCTTAACTGACATCAGAAAAACGTTTTATAGCATCTAAAATACCCATAACACGCAGTATGATATTTTTATTCAAATGCAAAACACAGATAAAAATGACTTAAAATGTCCAAAATCTGCAAAAAATTGAGCTGCGAATTGGGCATTTTCAGTCCCGCCAGTTTGTGACGTCACGCCAAGACATCTTGCATTGCTTGAGAATCAAAACAATGGCTTCAGATTTGGAGAATATGCTTTCTTTTTACACCTCCAGTTATGAATATGATTCAAATAGTTTTGAAGAGGAAAGCATACATGTTTGCAATCGATTAAATAATTTATTCCATGCCATTTTGAGGCAACATTGGGGAGAAACGATCACCAGAAAAGAGGCACAAAATGGCGACCTCCTGTGGCCACTTCCGTTTCTTCTTTTCTCTTTTTAAAATACGCTCAGTAGAAGTCATTTGAAGCCATTTGACAAATTATGGACACAACTTGTCCGGAGACGTCAGTTGTCCTTTAAATGTTCCAATGAAAATATTTAAACCTCGACAGAATTAGTTTTTTTTTTGTGATGATGAAAAATAAAGGAGGTTTTGATACACCTAGTTTGTGTTTAGTGTTTAACAATCATTTACGTATTTATGTTACTAATGGGACTCTTTGATCTAGAAGTCCTCCTCAAATCCAACCTTAAAGGCGGGTTGAGCAAATTGGACCCCAGTGCTGAGCGGCGGCAGGCTCTGGATCCAAGGAAACTTCAAACTTTGCTCGGTAAATTGTTCAGAGTCAGTTGTATTCTAGCATGGTAGCATTTCTGCCAGGGGGAGAACTTTCCTGTTGGTTATCCAGAAAATGAAGGTTTGTTTGAGCAGCATGTCCTCAGGATCCTCAACAGTCTGTTACTTTCAATATTATTGAGTTGGTGGGTGGTTTCTGTTGAGTTGCTGCATACTTTTTTTTGTTGAATAGATAACTTTAATGTTTAATGTTCATTTTTTTAGGTCTTAAAAAGGTTTAAAATAAAATTCTCAATCTCTTCAGGAAATCTTATTGGTGGTTACTAAAAGTGATATTAAGGGAAATTAAATTGTAATGTTATTGAAAGGGGATCTGAAAAAAAGTGTGACATTTTACTTCAGAATAGTTGCAGTTGGACACACACACACATACACGCACACACGCGCATGCACTGTTGATACTTGACAATCCCAGTAGGAGGCCCATATTCACAGCCATTTTCCCAGGCAAAAAAAAAATCATTCCAGGGCGCCACTGACAATTAAGCAAGATGACTGGGATGGGTATAATCAATGTTTTTCTTTTCCACAGATGCTGTTGTAGCAGAATTTCCAACGGCCAAAAAAAAAACTTTGAATTTGTGATTATACACATTTTTTATTTATTTTCCATGGTTTGTGTGTATCTTAAAGTTTACAGAAAATGTATTATGCATAAGTGGATAAACGGTTGCGTACAATTTGGACAATTTAATCAAAACATTGCTATTTAAATTGTCATATTAGTATATCCACTTGGGTATTGTGTGAACGCAATTTTAGTGTTGCAAAAGGTATGTAATCTCGGTTCAGTTTTTTTTTTTGTTTAAAGGACAACCGATGTGACTTTTTTGTTTCTTAACTGACATCAGAAAAACGTTTTATAGCATCTAAAATACCCATAACACGCAGTATGATATTTTTATTCAAATGCAAAACACAGATAAAAATGACTTAAAATGTCCAAAATCTGCAAAAAATTGAGCTGCGAATTGGGCATTTTCAGTCCCGCCAGTTTGTGACGTCACGCCAAGACATCTTGCATTGCTTGAGAATCAAAACAATGGCTTCAGATTTGGAGAATATGCTTTCTTTTTACACCTCCAGTTATGAATATGATTCAAATAGTTTTGAAGAGGAAAGCATACATGTTTGCAATCGATTAAATAATTTATTCCATGCCATTTTGAGGCAACATTGGGGAGAAACGATCACCAGAAAAGAGGCACAAAATGGCGACCTCCTGTGGCCACTTCCGTTTCTTCTTTTCTCTTTTTAAAATACGCTCAGTAGAAGTCATTTGAAGCCATTTGACAAATTATGGACACAACTTGTCCGGAGACGTCAGTTGTCCTTTAAATGTTCCAATGAAAATATTTAAACCTCGACAGAATTAGTTTTTTTTTTGTGATGATGAAAAATAAAGGAGGTTTTGATACACCTAGTTTGTGTTTAGTGTTTAACAATCATTTACGTATTTATGTTTTCATATAATTTACACATATTCACTTTGTATTTTATCATATATTAAACATGTATCAGCGGCAGCCACAGGCGTCAGCGTTCACTCAACTCGGAAGGAACTCAAATAGATAATCTAATAGATAGCCAACAGATACCTAGCTAGTCGTTAGATAGTGAATAGATAGCTAGCTAGATAGCAAATAGCTAGCCAGATAGCTAATATTTTTGTGCAAAAATTTTCAAAAAAGATTTGTGCAATTTTTTCAAAGAAAGCTCCAATTCACCGGGATATTGAATTCATGACTAAAAAGTTCCCAGGATGTGAACTTTACTCTAAGAAGTGGATGCAGCGTGGTGAATTTTCTGGTGCTTTGTGAGTTCAGCCATTGAAAGAGATTATGTTTCATTTGAAACTCCAGGAGGCATCTGCGGTTGGCAGACCTCTACAAAAGATTCGTGATGAGATTTTGGCTTGTGATAGATGGCTTGCACAAGCACGGATTAGAGAGCATGAGCTAGAGGTAAAATGGATTAAAGAAGAGGATAAAACCATGGTCGCGATGACTTCCAAAGTGAGCTCTAACGATGAAACTATTGCTTCATCTGCTGCACGTCCCAATGAAAATATGGCGCTCGTGGCTGATAGAAAGCAGCCATTGTTTCAAACTGCAGCGCACCCCCATGGGAAGCCTGGGGGAGGGGCTGTGGGCTACCCTGAGCGAACGCCTCAGCCCCCCTCCTCCTCCTCCTCCTCCTCCTCCTCCTCCTCATCCTTTTCCCCCTCCTTCGCTGCTCTCGAAGAAGAGAGTGGAAGTCAATTGCTCCACGCCGAGGGAGCGAGTAGCCCCCTCCGGTGGTGACTCCAACTGTGACTTGGGCAGACCAGCAGCATGGAGCGCTCATGACCCCCTCTGGTGGGTTACGGCTATTACAACCTGACTTTGCAGGTCAGATTGCTGGTGATGGTGATACTGATTGTGTTTCTTCACGTACAAGAAGCAAAGCAAATTGTTCTGAACAATTGTATCCGCTTGAAGAATTGCATGATATTAAGATGAATGATGAAAGCGATTGTGAAGCTTTTCCGCTTGTCCAAGTGGCTAATCCGCAAGCTTCAGGCCTGCAAGACCAAACTATTTTGGTTTATCGGCGTTGGTGTGACAGTGATGTAGCTGAAGCGTGCAAAGGATTAGGAGATTTTGTTGAGAATGCGGAAAGTTGGACTGCGAATTTTGAGGAATTGTGTGCTTCTTATCAGCTGAATGGGCAAGAAACACTGAAGGTTCTCAGGAGATGTCTGGGGCATCATTGGAATCGGGTGAAAGGGTGCTATACTGGTAAAACTTCAACGGGATCAAACATGACGTATGAGGAGGTGACAGTCCAATGGAAATTGGTGTGTGAGAACATCCGGACATTATGGAAAAAATCACCAAACTTTGGCATGATTCAACATTGTAGACAGTTGCGTGGAGAAGATGTTAATACGGTCACGACAGTGAGAAATGGGGATCAATGAAACCAGTTGAAATCTTGGATTTGACAAATGTATTTGCCTTGACTTTGCCAGAAAACGAAAAACCTTATTATTGGCTAAAAATTGGGAAAAGGGATGTCAAATTTCTTTGCGATAGTGGTGCATGCAGATCAGTGTTAAGAGACACCATTCCAGGTGTCACTCCGAGTCGACAACAAATTTCTGTGGTATCAGCAGATGGGAAAGTGACATTGTTACCTATTTCTAAGCCAATAAAAATTTTAGATGAGGGACTAACTCCATACAAGGTCACTATGGTCTTGAGTGGAGATTGTCCTATAAATTTGTTGGGGAGAGACCTGTTACAACAATTACAAATAGCTTTAATACCAACAGAAGAAGGGTACAAACCCAGAAAAGTTAACCTTCTGGAGTCCTTCGTAGTTGACGCTATGGGGGACCCAGTAAAGGTTGATTCATTAGAATCATGACTAATGGCCACTCTAGTGGCTGAGGACTTTCCAGACGTCCCTGCCACCCTTTGGTCATTGGGAAAAACAGATGTGGGCTTACTTAAAACAGCAAAACCAGTTGAAGTATTGCCTAAAACGACTTATTGACCCAGACTTAAACAATATCCATTAAAACAGGATGCTATTATTGGCATCACTACTGTACGGGATATGGTGAAGGCTGGTATTTTGATCGAAGACCCAACTTGTGAATGTAATACACCGATATTTCCTGTTAAAAAAAGTTGAATCTGGGGTTTGGAGAATGGTGCATGATTTGCGACAGATAAATAAATCCATACAATCGCGTGCTCTGTGTGTGCCAGACCCACACACATTATTGAACAGTTTAAAAACTGCCATAAAATGGTTTACAGTAATTGATTTGAGCGATGCTTTTTTCTCCATTCCGTTGCACAAAAATTCACGTCATTGGTTCGGATTTACATTTAATGGGAAAAAAATACACATATACAAGATTGCCACAAGGGTTTACAGATAGCCCTACAATTTTTTTCACAGGAAATGTCTTCGTGTATTGCTGATTTTAAACATCCTGTGACTTCTCAGATTCTTTTGTAAGTTGACGACATCTTAATTGCTTCACCGACTGAAGACGAGAACAAGACTGTATCAATAGCTTTATTCCAATATTTAGCGAATACAGGTAACAAAGCTTCTTTGGATAAGTTTCAGTTTTGCCAAAAAGAAGTTGTTTTTCTAGGACATCTTTTGTCAAGAAGGGGAAGAGAGTTGACAACCAAAAGAAAACAGGCAATTTTGCAGGTTCCCCGACCTAAGACGAAAAAACAGATGATTACGTTTTTGGGACTGTGTAATTATTGCAGAACTTGGATTCCGCACTCAACCATTATTGACACTCATATACCAAGACGAAATGTCACTGAAAGACTGTATTCAGTGGACTGAAGAGGGCATTACAGCCTTTACAGAATTGAAAAATTAGATAGCCAATACGAGTGTTTTGGCCTTGCCTGCCTATGACAAACCTTTTGTTCAAAGAGTTGACTGCAAAGACAAATATAGTTTTATCACTGAGTCAAAAGGAAGCACAAACCAAATCATGTTTTTAAATTGCTACAATACTACTAGTACAGACCCAGCACACTTGGAGTGTAATTTAAAAATAAAAAGAATCCCATCTGACATTAATCCCACAAAGTACAACCAATTGTGATGATGACAGCACTTAACGCCATCAGTCCGACTGGGAGGATGAAATCACAGTGCAGTCATTGATGAATGCATCCCCGTGGGGATCTAAAAATCTTTATTGCTACTTTCTGTGTCTCAGAGAATCTTCATTGATGTCCTGTCATAGAGCAAACTTGTGTAAGTCGCTTCATCATCACTCGTAAGAGCTGACTTGTCTCTAATTGACTGAATTGCCTGCAGTAGCTCTTCTGTGTTGTTGTGTTGTCATATTATTTGTTATTTTTGTTTTTTTTCCCAAGATGGCGGCGAGTGAACTCACAGCGGCTCCTCTCTCTCCCGGCAAATTGGCGTTTTTGTGTTTATTATATTATCATTATTATATTTTGTGTCATTACAAGTGCCTTACACGCTGGGTCCGAGAGGACAGTAATTTAATCTGTGCTGTATTTCATGCATATTAGCATATTTGACAATAAAGCTGACTTTGACTTTTGACTTGACTTTTGTGCATGGTGGCTGAATAAATCTCACACTGTAACTCGTTCATAACAATTTTCATTCAAAGACTAGCCTTAGTATTGAGTTGTTCGAACTGAACAGTAAGAAGTGAGACACAACGTCTCACAGGTTTGCAGCTATTCCCCAATAACAGAAAAAAATTGCTAATTCAAGTATTATATGACATAATGAAAGTAGTATGTATGCATGTTCTCCCTGGGTTTGTGTGTGTTTTCTATGTGTCCTCTGGTTTCCTCCTGCATTGCAAAAACATGCATGGCAGGCAGATTGAACACTCTAAATCACGTGTCAAAGTCAACATCATTTTATTCGGCCCGCGAAAGTAAATCAAGCATGTCAAGTTACATGATTCTTGCTGAAGTCCGAACCAAAATGTAAAATTTTCCCCACTCGTAAGTACAATGTGGCCCAGGGCAAAAAATGTTTTACACCCTTGCTCTAAATTGTCCTTAAGGGTTGGAGTGTGAGCATTGATGGTTGTTCGTCTCTGAAATAGGGTCCAAAATCCGCCCGCGACCCTTAGCAGGATAAAGCGGATCAGAAAATGGCTGGCTGGATGGATGATTGGACTGCAGCTAAGTTCTGTTTTGTTTAATTTTTTCCGTATTCGACACATATCGGAATTGTTCACGCAGTTTAGAACATACAATTACAATATTTGTCTGACGGAGGTCTTTTCCATTTATGGATAAAAATCGGACATCGACATTATGCCATGCACCTGCAGTATGAGTGCACTTTTGCATACATTAGATCAATGTAATCAAAAGCACAGTATTTCATCTATGGAGAGCTTTGGAGGCTGACTGGAGTCAAATTTTGTTTTATTCATACAATTATAAATATATACAGTAAAGTCTCGTTATATCGATATCGGATATCTCGATAGTCCCGGTTATATCGATACTATTTCTATGCACGCACGGAGAAAATTACATGCAAACAGGGTCGGATATATCGATAGTCCTGGTTATATCGATATTTTTCGGACTCCCTTGAATATCGATATAACGAGACTTTACTGTATATATGTGCAGGTATGTGTGTGTGGTGGTGCAATTTTGAATCCCTCACACCCAGGGACAATTTTGAGTGTCTACCATGCATGTTTTGGGAATGTGGGAGGAGAGCGGAGGAACCCACCGAGGTAAGGTTAGATTATATAAACTCCACACAGGAAGCCTGAATTCCTGGGATCCAACCCACGACCTCTGCACTGTGAGGTCAACGTGTTAACCATTCATACACAATGCAGTGAAGAACATAAATTAACAAAAGAATTGGTTTGCCAGCCAATCGTAGGGCAAAAATATACAAACATTCACACTCACCCCAAAGGACTATTTCAAGTCTTCCATTAATCTGTGAGGTATTATTATATTTATTCGGAATATTTATTTATTTTTGGATTGTGGAGAAGACGAGCTTCCTAGATTGCCATCTTTCAACCTCGTATACCCAAAACCCATTTCTATTCTTTGGCTTTTGACTCTGTATGACTCAGACTTGATCTTAGTTTTATTATTTTGTGCTCTCTACTGTCTTCATTATTAACTCATTCACTGAGGGGGGTGGGGTGCTCTTCAAGCTTGATCAGATCTCTGGCAATGTTTTCCCTCCCACCACGAGGGGAAATAATTTACCTTTTGTACAACCACACCCACTTTCAATGCATACAGTCATACCTCGGCTTACGAACTTCATTGGTTCCCAGAAAGTGTGTGTAAGGCGAAAACTTTGTCTGCCAAACATTAATTTCCCATAAGAAACCATTAAAAATTAGAATATGCGTTCCCAGGTCCCCATAAAACATAATTTTCTACTAAATAAGCCTTAAAACTACACAAAATATACCTTATTTTATGTGTAATAAATTTGTATTGTAATTCAAGAAATAAACTGTACAGTATAATAAAGTCGTTTTATTTACCTTTGTGATGGTCGTTGATGTAGTTGCCTCTTGAGCATATCCGAGTGAAGTTGCGATGCTTTCTTTGCGATAATACCCTCACTCACACGGTCCCCTGCTAGCTGCTTTTCGTTAATCCAAATCAACAGAAGTTTTTCAAACTCTTCTATTGCCTGAGACCGTTGCTTAGACAACACAGAAACACCCTTAGCCACACGTAGCAACGGTCGACTTAGCATACTGGTACCGGGCCACACAAATCCGAAATGCAAAGTCACACAAATGCAGACCTTGTTCATGTTTTTCGATGATCACCTTCTTCTGCTCGACCGTAATTTTATTTTTTGTCCTCTTCAGCTTAACATTAGGCTGTGGTGGGGTCTTTTTCGGTCCCATAATAGCAAAAGTACTCCCACTTGATAACAAACCACGTCTGCAATCAAAGGGGGTGTAGAAAACTAGTCGGCAGCCACCGTGGCACTCTTCGACCGAGTGGTTTGATGTTCATCCGCCAAAAACTATTCCGCCAGCCACTGTGGCGCTCTGTGGTTTGGTTTGTCCGCCGAAAACGAGTTCGTATGCCAAGATTATATTCTCGCAAATTTAATGTTCGTAAAGCAAAACGTTCGTGAGCTAAAGCATTTGTAAGCCGAGGTATCACTGTAACTACAACCAAGTAAGAGTCTTAGGTATGCTGCACTGTATGTTTACGGAGTCCTAAAACTCAATATTCTCTTGGTACTGCAATTTAAGTATAAATGACAAAAACCCTTGCAGTGGAGTGGACATATATTTGCATATGGTCTGGCAGTGAATTAGTTAATTTATTATTTATTGTTATATAATGTATTTGCTAAATGTCATGCACTTTATATAGTAGCAGTGGTTATTTTAAAGTGCTCTATTAATACAGTTGAGTTGAGTTAAAATAAACTCCACACAGGAAGGCCTGAACCGAGCTCATCAATCAACTCTGTCATAATCAGATTTGGGTGAGTACGGTTTCCGGCCATGGCCAATGCATTTGAAATTGTTAACAGTAAAAATCATTCTTTACAGTTTACAACTGGCATGGCTCAGGTGTGGTCACCAACCTTTGAGTGACTTTTTAAAACTGAAACATTTTTGGTAAATATATTTTGCTCAGCCCACCCTGTTCCTCACTGCCTTTGGGCTGTTTGGGGTTCTACAGTATCACCTTCCAAAACCTTGAACAAAAATGTCACATCCAATTCTCATCATCTTGACACCAGTTGGGCAAAAGTTCTTGTAAATAATTGCTGTCTTTTTTTTTTTTGATTGTTCAATGTATTTACGGAATTTTGGTCATCCAATTGTCACAATGTGTAACAAGGAGACAAAGAGCTTGTTATCTGTAATTGTGTGCAATGTTTTGTAGTTTCATTTCTTTAATTTTATGAACCCCTTGGCTTACGAACATTACATTTATGAAAATTTTACCTTGGCATACAAACTATTTTTCGGGGTACACACGGAGCTGGCACAATGAGTGATGTGTCGTTCGTGAACGAGCCCGTTCCCCAAACAAGGAAATGGCAGCTGACCTTTTTTTCTGTCCTCTATTCCCCGCCCCCAGTCGTTGGTTAATGCCACGTGATTGTTCAAGAACGCAGCAGCGGGGGATCGGGTTACAAACAGGGAGAGAGTGAGGCCATTCTCCCAAAAACAAAATGGCGTCTTCGGTTACAGCCACGTGATTGGTCAAGAACCCAGCAGTTGGGGGGGCAGGTGTGAAACATTAAAGAGACAGGCAGACAGAGTGAGAAAACACACACACACAAAAGGGAGAGGACAGAGCTTGAAACAAAAAAAAATACAAACAAAAGTGAAAAAAAACAAGTAAAATGGTGAGAAAATTGATAGAAAACTGAAATTTGGACCCATTTTAACTTTGATAGTTCAAAAGCAGAGTGTAGACTGGAAGGTTAAATATCCTATCAATCAGGCTCCACAAATAACCCGCACAAGTCATCTGAACACTTAATGCAAAAAGCTATCAACCCAGCTAAACAGATCAGAAGAACTAGATACAATTATCACGGAGAAAGCACCTACAAGGTATCATTCCTCAAGATGGTGAAAGAAGCCTATGTTCATCATCAAGTGTTTCATGCCTCTCTCCTTAGTGTATTCAAACTGAAGTGTACTTTGGCTTTACTCGTCCGGGGCTCATTTAAAGGGCCGTTTACCTGTTTCAACTGACGGCCAGTATCATCCAATCAAAATTGCGCTTTCCGCCAACCTCGGTCAGCGTCATCTAATCAAAATTGCGCTTTCTGCCAAGTGCAGCCCCAATAGAAAATGAACAGAAAAAAGCGAGAATATGTATTTTGATTTATCGGCGAGCCATATGCAATCATCAAAAGAGCCATATATGGCTCGCGAGCCATAGGTTCCCGACCCCTGAGCTAAAAGATAGCTTGCTAACTAGATAACTAATATGTTTCCTGACTCAAATAGTTAACGAGCTACCTTTATTGCTAGCTCTAGCTAGCTATAGCTAGAGAGCTCATAGATAGCTTGTTAGCTAGATAGCTAATATGTTTGCTGACTTGACTTGAAGATAGCATTGGTAATAGATTTGAGTGCATTCAGGTTATATGTACTGGAATAAGAAAGTAGTAATCTCTTGATAAAAGAGATGCAGTTGACCGATTTATGGTGTGTATTGCTGTTTGGCACAAATCCTGCTTGTTTATGAGTAACATGATAGTTAAAATATACCCCCCCCCCCTACCAACAGCTGAAGATGTCTTCTTTTCCAGGGGTGTTCCTATCAGCTGTTGTACCTCCGAAGAAGCTGGGAAATGCAAGTGAGGCCCTACTGCATATCTTGAAGGAAAGTCTTTTTTCCAATTTGATTGGCGAGAGAAGCCAAAATATATTATTGGGTGTGGTGGGATAGATGTTTAACGATTTACCACTTTTTTCTTTTTTTTAGTAACAATGAACAAATTGTTATTCTATCAAATGTGGTTAGTATTGTGCTACTTCTGATGTTAATCTCATCACAACTTCCTCACTCATATTTTTTTAGCCCGCAGAAGACCCCACTGAACATGTCAGCAAGCGCTCCCTCACCTCTGGCCCATTTTTGCTGACCAAGAAAGCTACATGATCTTCATTGGGAAGCCCCTGTTAAAAACAGTTATTTTGTATTGTCATATTGTGCAATGCTGTAATATTCTTTATTAAGATAAAAGATGCAAAATGCTGGATGTTGGGCGGATCTGGCAACCCAGCCACATTTGGAGAGTTGATTGGGCTGAGGAGGAGGGAAAAAAATGCTCCTGGCTGGCTCGCCAATAAAGGGTTTGATGTTTCTCTTTATTTGTAAGTAGGTTCGTTGTCAGATCTTCCAGGCAGATGATGCGCAGAGTTTGATTGTGGCGTAGAGTCGAGCAAGTCGTGCTGTGAAACTCCGTGCGATGCTGAGCAGGTCTCTGCGAGCGGTGCGTCTGTCTGGGTCTGAGTCTGAGATGAGTCTGAGATGATTCTGCCCCGTGGTTCGCCCAATCTCTCTGTCCCGCGACAGCTCCTTTTATACAATTTGCAAGCGTGTGCTATGCGTCAGGGTGATACGCACATCAAGGAGATCAAGGAATTGAAAGACATGAAAGTGTTGAAAGGCGCACTTCAAAATCATACACGCGTGTGACGCAACAGGGCTCCCCTCCTGGATCCGAAGTCGGTGAAAGCGATGAAGGAAAAAGAAATAAAAACAAAAGTCATTCTGCGACATGGTGAGGCCAGGCAAGATGACGGTCACCGGGCATGGCAGGCGTCGGTGGGGTGGTTGCCGAGGAAGTTTCGTGGTGCCTGAAGTCGTTGTACGGGAGCACGGCAAAGAGTGCTCTACGACTGCCAGTTTGAGTCGATCGATGAGGGATTGTGAGGACGAAGAAGCGTGGGGTTGGTCATGCTGCCGGGCACGGACAGGCCGGTCATCGGCGACGGTGGTGTTGATCGCGCTGCCCTGGCGCTCTGCAGGACGCTGAGGAAGCACGCTGACGTTGGCGGCCGAGTTGGCCATGAAGCGTCTTCCCGAAGTCCGATCGTGGACATAAGCGATGTCCAACGATGTCCGATCGTGGACATATACGATGTCCGATCGTGGACATAAGCGATGTCCGACGATGTCCGATCGTGGACATATACGATGCAGCTAGTTGCAGAGTCGCCAGGCGAATTGGACAATGTTGGCCATCAGGGTGCGACAGGTTTCACGGTGGGGTCGGGGCGCCCACGGGTGGTGGCGGCGCATCGGGAGCTCGGCTCGAGGGGTCTTGCTGTGAAGATGATCACGGCCGGCTGGGAAATCTGGTTCTTTCCATTTGGAGAGTTGATTGGGTTGAGGAGGACGGTAAAAAATGCTCCTGGCTAGCTCGCCAATAAAGAGTTTGATGTTTCTCTTTATTTGTAAGTAGGTTCGTTGTCCGATCTCCCAGGCAGGTGACGCGCAGAGCTTGATCGTGGCATGGAGTTGAGCAAGTCGTGCCGTGATGTCCGTCCGACGCCCGGCGTCAGCCGGGCGTGAGTCTGAGATGATTCTGCCCCGTGGTTCGCCCAATCTCTCTGTCCCGCGACAGCTCCTTTTATACAATTTGCAAGCGTGTGCTATGCGTCAGGGTGATACGCACATCAAGGAGATCAAGGAATTGAAAGACATGAAAGTGTTGAAAGGCGCACTTCAAAATCATACACGCGTGTGACGCAACAGGTCCTTTGACAGCAATCAAAGTCACAGACTTCTTGTACAATGCTGAGAGAAGCGGTTGCTTTCTGGGCTCCGACAAATAAACATCCTTCCTACTGGTATGATATAAACAAGTACCATCTCAAGTCCTTATTCTCCCAAATGCATCATGATCACGCTGAAGATCTCAACACCACTCATACTCCTGGGGTCACTCCAGTGACTGTTTGTGTTCAATACCGTGTTTACAAAGGTAGACGGTGATTCTGTAATTGCCAAATAATCATTGTATTAGCATATTTTCTGATGTGGGGACAGTTATGATGTGTCATAACAAATGCAAAGCAAACACAGCAGGGGTTAAAAGACATGTTGAAATAATGTTGACATTTTATGTTAATAAAGAGCATGTGAGAGGAATTGCAGTTGGCGTCATTTATTTCCTCAGCAAGAAAATCTCACTTCATGGTTTAATAAGTAAATTGATTATTTCTGACAGATTGTTTTCAGCACTAATTTACATTTTTTTACCCAAAATATCTTTCCACGTTTTCCATATTAAGTGCTAATTTTCAGCATATTATTCTCATGTTGAGCAAATGAATCACGAAAATATTAGTCTTGTCAATATAAATTTGTTTGTTTAACCCCTATTCTTACTCACTTTATAGGTTTGCGGAAGTGAGATATATTTACTTGTTTTAAGAAATCTCGTGAAGCCAATTTGACTTCTTCTGTTGGCAGATTATTTTACTTATTTAAGCAATTTCCATCCTATTTTAGTCACTTTTTCTTGTTTTTGAGGACTGACTTTTTGCAGTGCAAAACAGTCATTATTCTTGACTTCAGAGTTGAAAACTAGTTATTCATTAATTTGTTGTGCGTTCTGTATGAAATGTGTGGAGGGGGTGAAACATTTTAATGGCTTCCCCAAATGTATAACGGCCCTCGAGAGGAAACCGTAACTTCAATGTGGCCCGAGGCAAAAAAATAAATAAAAAATAAGTGACACCCTTGGTGTACAGTATCCAACCTACTACCAGCGACTACAATCGATGGCAATCAGTTGACGGTGTACCTTACCTACTGCCCACGACCTTCGTTAAAATACATGGATTAGGAAATAATGGATGGATGGATGTATAATACCTGTATGTCCGCCCATTTGTTGCATGAATTACTGTAAAATATTATACACAAATGTAATATGATTCAATCATTCCGGCATAATAATAATTTCAGGGAGAATCTGTTACAGATAATGAATACCATAAGAATAATTATGGGGATAATTAATTATTCAACAAATTTGACGCAGTGGTGCTTTACGTTTGATTGTGAAAACGTACTTCCCTCATGACGGAGTTATACATTTGACATAATAATTGTGACTTCAGACCGTCAGGCTTTGGCACGTTCACGAATCTCCGTGGCGTGTTGTCAGTTAAAACGTCACTCCAAGCGAAACCTTTTGTGACGTTCCTTTCTCTTTTCCTCTGTATACGAGCCCCAAATTCAATAGACGAGTTAGCGTGTATCCATAAGAGTGCTTCCTTCTCTTTGACAAAGTAAGTCAAATCTTATCACGTATTAACAGTCACAGTGTGAATCCTCGGCAGTCGATTGTCGGTAAGATTTATTATTTGCAACAAGATATAAAATGATAATGGTGGTTTGTTGTATTTTCTTAAAAAACATGGTTTTGAATCATTTCATGAAAACGAAGACCATGACTAGATAGAGTATTCCAATATGTTACATTTACTGTCTTTCCTGACTTGAATGTGAGAGCTAGTTTATGTAACAAAATATTTTGAGCTAGCCATACATAAGAAACCAGTAAAAAATGTGGCGACAAATGATGTTTGAATAATTAACTGACAGTATCAAAAGCGGAGAATAATTACATTGGCCAACATCAATTTTTAATTTGCTAACTTTTTTAAACAACTTACCTTTTTCCTAACACACAGTATGTTTTAAAGGACAACCGACGTCTCCGGACAAGTTGTGTCCATAATTTGTGAAATCGCTTCAAATTACTTCTACTGAGCGTAATTTACAAAGATTCCACCACATATAGCTATATTTTACGTTTTAAGACTCACACTGAATATTCCGGAAGTCTTGTTTTTGAGTTGGTGACGAGTCCTCACCCTACGTCACTGAAGGAACGCCCCTAACCGAGAAAGGACATACCTTGCATTACCTCAATGCATTTTGCGGTACTTTGTTTGGTCTGAAAACTTCGTGTTGATGGCGAAATTAGAAGGAAAACATAAATAACGCGATGGTGAATCATTGTGTGTTGCACCAAGACTTCAACAGTGTATTTGATGTTCGCTTACAAAACGTCCCAGGACACAATTTCCACCGAGCTTTGTCGCCCTCTGCCTTTTTTGACTGTGAGTACTAAAGAGTTTGTCACTACATTTCTCTCCAGGTGCATCAAAATGACCGGAATAAATTATTTAATGGATTGCAAACATGTAGGCTTTCCTCTTCACAACTATTTAAATCATATTCATAACTGGATGAGTAACAAGAAAGCATCTTTTCCGAATCTGAAGCCATTGCTTAGATTCTCGAGCAAGGCAAGTGGTGTCAAACCACGAACAAGGGTGCGGGACCTTCTGAAACTGGCCACTTCCGGGTTCGATTTGAAGTAGTTTTTGGACACACTAAGTCATTTTTATTGGTGTTTTGCATTTGACTAAAAATATACTGCGTGTTTTGGGTGTTTTAGATGCTATAAAATGTTTTTCTGATGTCAGTTCGGACACAAAAATGTGATGTCGGTTGTCCTTTAAATTATAACACCCACCTACCATTGAACATAAGCCTTAATTCATAGATGTGATGTATTATGTAACAAAGGCTCAGCCAACTCCTCCATTTAATTATTGCAAGACATTTCTGTTGACCTGTTTAAGCATTGTTATTGCATCACCTGCCTGTGTCCCCCACAAGGTCATTTCATCATGCTCGACATCAATTCCTTTGTGCTGCCACCCTCCTTTTGTCCCACTTACCTGTCCGTGTTTCCTTTAGCCTTGAGTTCATGACCAAAACACTCAACTTCAATCTCAGTCTCAACCTTAAAGGACAACCGACACCCCAGACAAGTTGCGTCCATAATTTGTAAAATCACTTCAAATGACCTCTACTGAGCACATTTTACAAAGATTCCACTGCATATAGCTATATTTTACATTTTAAGCTTTTAAGTTTTAAGTTAAGGGAACCGCCCCTGACCGAGAAAGCGACACACAATGCATTTTGGGTACTTTGTTTTGTCTGAAAACATCATGTTGATGGCGAAATTAGAAGGAAAACCGAAATCGTTATGTTGCAGCCAATTCTGTTAACACGCATAAAGAATGTGTAAATTTAAACAAATCGGACAAATCGGCCATTTCCAACAGCTTGTGCGCCATCTTGTGCATATTCTGGGCGCTACATTGGAGTCCAGACGGCTCGAAATGATCCGGAAGGACTTCTTTAATCGATTGCAAAGATTTGCTTTCCTCTTCAGAACTATTTGAATCATATTCATAATGGATGGGTAACATGAAAGCATCTTCTCTGAATCTGAACTCTCTGAAGCCATTGTTTTGATTCTGGAGCAAGGCAGTGTGTGGCCAGTAGTGATGTCATGAACAAGGGGGCGGGACTTTCTGAATCTCCCCAGTTCCGAGCTCATTTTGTGGCAATTTTGGAACACTTTAAGTCATTTTTATTCGTGTTTTGCATTTGACTAAATATATCAGCCTGCGTGTTTCGGGTATTTTAGATGCTATAAAACGTTTTTCTGATGTCAGTTAGGAAACAAAAAAATTGTGTCATTGTCTTTTAATACTCAACCTCAGAGTACAGAACCCCCAAGTGTCCCTCTTCAGTGTTTCACCTTATCCAAAGCCTTCAGCTTATCCCTCACCAGTCATATATTCATTCCCCTTGATTGCAACATCTACCCTACTGTTTGTATTTGTCTGTATTGTTGATTTCCCCCTAGTAAATATATTTGAACACCCCCTTGAAGCCAGATCTCTTCCTTGCTGCCCTCTGACGGGCACACCAACTGGTCTACTGTTGGCCTCTGAATAAATCAGCAACTATTGCCTCCCCAACATTATATACAGTATGTAAAACCATTGTGAAAACCAGATGTACGAGAAAATAAAAAAATAATTTAAATCAGAAAAAAATGCATATAAAACAGTTAACTTGCTTAAAAAATACCTGTAGACCAATGGGCTTTTTTTCTCAAGGTTGGTACAGTTTATGTGTACAGTATTATGTTAAAATGTCCATAACCATTGCATTGGGTGCCAGAGCTGCTGCTTTGGGTATTGATTGGTTAACATGGGCAACCAAATATGATATGCACTCTGAAAAAAAAACATCTGCTCAAATTGACTTTATTAATATTTATACTGTATTATAATTTATAGTCATTTGTGTGAAGACTTTACAAACTGGGAATGTGTTTATTGTACATTTTGTACAAACTGAAGAAAATGGCATTATCCTCTTGCATGAAGTTAAGCGGTGGAATGTCTGAATTGCTGTGAAGACAAGCGATTCCTTTATGAATAATGTAAATTGAAGAAAATAAGTATTTGATATTTCTCCCACTTAGAAATCATGGAGGGGTCTGAACTTTTCATCATAGGTGCATGTCCACTGTGAGAATGATAAACCAAAAAGAAAAATCCAGAAATCACAATGCATGATTTTTTTTTAACAATTTATTTGTGTGAACGGCTCCAAATAGGTATTTGGACACCTGTGTATCATCTAGAATTCTGACCCTGAAAAATGTGTTAGTCCGCCCATGAGAGGTCCACGTACACTCCATGTATCACCCTGAATCAGATACACCTGTTTGAGGTCGTTAGCTGCATAAAGTCACCTGTGCACCCCATACAATCAGCAAGACTTTAACCATGCCATGTGACAAGGCGAAGACCAAAGAGCTGTCCAAAGATACCAGAGACAAAATTGTACACCTCCACAAAATTGGAAAGGGCTACGGAGCAATTGCCATGCAGCTCGGTGAAAAAAAGGTCCACTGTTGGAGCAATCATTAGAAAATGGAAGAAGCTAAACATGAGGGTCAATCTCAATCAGAGTGGAGCCCCATGTGAGATATCACCTCGTGGGGTCTCAATGATTCTAAGAAAGGTGAGGAATCATCCCAGTACTACACGGCAGGAGTTGGTCAATGACCTGAAAAAAACTGGGACCACCATTTCCAAGGTTACTATAGGTAATGTGCTAAGACGTCATGATTTGAAATCATGCATGGCCAGTCTAACACTTAAACCAGCACATGTCAAGGTCCGATTTAAGTTTGCATATGACCATTTGGATGCTACAGAGGAGTCATGGGTGAACGTTTTGTGGTCGGATGAGACCAAAATAGCACTTTTTGGTCATAATACCACTAAGCGTGTTTGGAATCCGAAGAACACCATCCCTACTGTGAAGCATGGGGGTCGTAGCATCATTCTTTGGGATAAATCCCCTAAGTGTGTTTGGATGAAGAAGAATGAAGAGTCCAATCCGAAGAACACCTCCTTCCCTCAGTCAGAGCATTGAAGATGGGTCTTCCAACATGACAACGACCTGAAGCACACAGCCAGGACAACCAGTGATTCCGTAAGAAGCATATCAAGGTTCTAGCATGGCCCAGCCAGTCTCCAGACCTGAACCCAATCGAAAATCTTTGGAGGAATCTCAAACCCCGTGTTTCTCAGCGACTAGAGAAGATCTGAGTGGAGGAGTGTGGGCCAATATCCCTCTGCAGTGTGTGTAAACCTGGTGAAAAACTACAGGAAACGTTTGACCTCTAAGCAAACAAAGGCTACTGTACCAAATATTAACATTCATGTTCTCAGGTGTTCAAATACTTATTTGCAGCTGTATCACCCAAATAAATCGTTAAAAAAATCAAGCATGGTGATTTTTGGATTTTTCTTTTTATTCTAACAGTGGACATGCACCTACGATGGAAATTTCAGATCCCCCCTGGATTTCTAAGTGGGAGAGATAGAAAAATAGCAGGGTATTCAAATACTTAGTTTCTTCACTGTATCATTTGAAGCATTTCCAGAAGTCAGAATGTGTTCTAATGAACCAGGACAGATATTTTTTTTTGAAATAATCCAATTTTGTGGTCAGAGCAGGGACAATCAAAACATTTCCGACGTCCCACGTTCTTCAACTGCCGCATGTACACACTATGCATTGCTATGTACCAGTCTAACACTGAGGTATTCTGTCATTTTATAAATAAATGAACGCAAGCACATGTTTCTGACTTGTCTAAACTGCTGCTCCTTCTTTCAGATACCCCTCTCCTTTAGGAAATATGGTGAGTGCAATTTTATTTCCCTTGAAGCACTATTTGAAATTCAAGCTTACAAACTGCCAACACATTTGGGAAGACTGTTCCCAGTTTGGTCTCGATACACATGCATGCACACACGCACGCACACACACACACACGCACGCACGCACACACACACACACACACACACACACGCACGCACGCACGCACGCACGCACGCACGCACGCACACGCACACACACACATACACACACACACACACATACACATACACGCATACACACACACACACACACACACACACACACACACACACACACACACACACACACACACACACACACACACGTACACACACACGTATGTCTGTGTAAGCTCTCAGTCGTACAGGAGTGGTCCATCGATGAAAAGGTTTCTTCAGCCGTCATCTGTACTTTGAAGGTGTCGGACGTTTCGCTTCTTATCCAAGAAACGTTGTCAGCAAACTAAAGTGTTACAGGTAGTTTAGGCCCTATATATATATATATATATATATATATATATATATATAAGCGGCTGGATAGCTCAGTTGATAATGCATCGGTTTGGCATATGGGAGACGAGGGTTCGAATCCCACTTGTGGCAGAGAAAATGAGCACAATGACAACAATGACATCATCCAGTGTGGGTCCTTGGGCAAGACCCTTCACGCTAATGCCTACCTCATACAATGATGAGAGACAATAAATGGAATGACATGCCGGCTCAGACGTCGCCCGGCCAAACAAGGTCTGCGTCAGGTGCTGGGGAACCAGAGCACCCTGATGAAAAATGGGCTACTGGAACAAAGCGGAGATGGACGAGATACGATAACATGGCTCTGTTGGAATGCTACTACTCAAGCAACCCTAGTCAGAGGGGTTACATGCGGAGAATGGGGGCTGAATGGTTACTTCGAAACCCACAGTCACGGTTGACCACGAAACAACTAGTAGCTCAGTGTTCCAATATCCACAAACGGCAATTGCTATCACAACTTGAGATTGATGAGGTACAACACAAATTCCGAGGTGAAGGGCCCCAGGCTGCCACATCACAGGAAGAGGTTCAACCAGAGATTGGGAGGCAAGCCCCAATGAATAATGAGATTAGGAAGCCAGCCCCAATAAATGAAATGCTGAGCGAGGCAGCAAATGACCTGAGAGACAAGATCATGGCAAGAATGAAAACTGGGCAACGAAGGCACCGATTACAACGGCTATGTGAAGTACCACCTGAAAGTCTCATGGAAACTGTGAATGCGGCACTGAGAACGATCCCGACCGGAACGATCACGGAAACACCTCAGCATCAGTGATCCTAGACATGCTTGGCTACAAGAGCAACCATGAGAGCCACGAGATTCATTACCCACCATGGAAAAGACGGTTGGAGGCCAAGATCAAGGCGACTCGGAAAGATGTGAGTCAATTGACGGAGACCCAGAGAGGTGTGAATAAAAGGCCAATACCCAAGAGGTACATGCAGATAACCATACCTGAAGCACTCGAAACTGCCAAACAAAGGCTCCAGGCCTTGGCCAGTCGCCTAAAGAGGTACACGAAAGAGAATGAGGCCAGAAGAATAAACAGGCTGTTCGCAACACAACCTGCGAAAGTGTACGCTCAGTGGCAGGGTTCTAACAGCAGAGCAGACCCTCCAAGGCTGGAAACTGAAAGATACTGGAAAGGCATATGGGAGAAGGAGGTCGCACATAACAGCAGTGCACAATGGCTGGTGACTCTGAAAGAGGAGCACAGCAACCTCCCTGAACAGAACCCAGTTACCATTACAGCGGCAGATATACAAGGAAGAGTCTCAGGTATGAAAAACTGGACGGCACCAGGCCCGGATATGGTCCACACCTACTGGCTAAAGAAACTCACAGCTCTCCACGAGCGCCTAGCAGCACAAATGAACCAGCTGCTGATGGATGGGACTCACCCAAGATGGCTAACCGAAGGGCGAACAATCCTGATCATGAAGGATTCCTCAAAGGGTGCAGTTCCTTCCAACTATCGGCCAATAACCTGTCTCTCCACAACATGGAAGCTCATGTCAGGCATCATTGCGGCTAAGATAAGTGGACACATGGATCAATACATGAGCAAAGCACAGAAAGGCATTAGTAGAGATACTAGAGGTGCCAAACATCAGCTGCTGGTTGACAGAACAGTCGCTCAAGACTGCAGGTCCCGACATACCAACCTGTGCACAGCCTGGATTGATTTCAAGAAAGCATATGACTCGATGCCACACACATGGATCAATGAATGCTTGGAGTTGTATAAGGTCAACAGGACCCTGAGAGCCTTCGTTGCAAACTCGATGAGGATGTGGAAAACCACACTTGAAGCCAATGGCAAGCCACTAACGCAAGTGTCCATCAAATGTGGCATATACCAAGGTGATGCACTCTCCCCACTGCTGTTCTGCATAGGACTGAACCCCCTCAGCCAGATAATCGCCAAGACAGGCTATGGATACCGCCTCAAAAATGGAGCTACGATCAGTCACCTCCTCTACATGGATGACATCAAGCTGTATGCTAAGAGCGAAAGGGACATAGACTCCCTGATCCACACAACCAGGATCTACAGCAGTGATATCGGAATGTCATTCGGGCTGGAGAAATGTAGTCGGATGGTGACTAAGAGGGGCAAGGTAGTTCACACTGAAGGGGTCTCACTCCCTGAAGGAACAATAGCAGACATTGAAAACAGCTACAAGTACCTCGGAATACCACAGGCCAATGGCAACCTCGAATTAGCAACAAGGAAAGCGGCTACGACCAAATACCTCCAGCGGGTGAGGCAAGTCCTCAGAAGCCAGCTCAATGGCAAGAACAAGACCCGGGCAATAAACAGCTATGCCCTGCCAGTGATCAGATACCCTGCAGGAATAATAAGGTGGCCAAAGGAAGAGATTCAGACCACGGATGTTAAGACCCGAAAACTCCTCACCATGCACGGAGGGTTCCATCCCAAGTCCAGCACCCTGAGACTGTACACAAGCCGTAAGGAAGGAGGCCGGGGACTAGTGAGTGTGAGAGCCACTGTCCAGGATGAAACATCCAAGCTCCATGAATACATCAAAGAGAAGGCTCCAACGGATGATGTACTCAGAGAATGTCTCAGTCAATGGGGAACAGAGGATGAGGTGCTGGAAGAGGGACAATCATGGGAGGAAAAGCCCCTACACGGGATGTACCACCGAACCATAGCAGAAGTGGCTGATCTCAAGAAGTCCTATCAGTGGCTAGAGAGGGCTGGCCTAAAGGACAGCACAGAGGCACTCATCCTGGCTGCCCAAGAGCAGGCCCTGAACACCAGAGCCATAGAGGCAGGGATATACCACACCAGACAAGACCCAAGGTGTAGGTTGTGCAAAGAGGCACCTGAGACAATCCAACACGTAACTGCAGGGTGTAAGATGCTGGCAGGGAAAGCCTACATGGAGCGCCATAACCAGGTGGCTGGCATAGTCTACCAAAACATCTGTGCGCAGTATGGACTGGAAACCCCAAGGTCAAAATGGGAAACACCTCCCAAGGTGGTGGAGAATGACCGAGCAAAAATCCTGTGGGACTTCCAGATACAGACTGACAAGATGGTAATGGCCAACCAACCAGATATCGTGGTCATAGATAAAGGGGAAAGGAAAGCCGTTGTCGTGGATGTAGCGGTCCCGAGTGATGGGAACATCAGAAAGAAGGAACATGAGAAAATCGAGAAATACCAAGGGCTCAGAGAGGAGCTGGAGAGAGCCTGGAAGGTAAAGGTGACAGTCGTGCCTGTGGTGGTTGGAGCACTCGGGGCAGTGACCCCCAAACTCGACGAGTGGTTGCAACAGATACCGGGAACAACATCGGATATCTCGGTCCAGAAAAGCGCAGTGCTGGGAACAGCACGGATACTGCGCAGAACCCTCAAGCTTCCTGGCCTCTGGTAGAGGACCCGAGCTGAAATGGGGACAGACACCACCCATGGTGGGTGAGACGAGGATTTATATATATATATATATATATATATATATATATATATATATATATATATATATATATATATATATATATATATATATCCCTACTGTCCAGACATGGCGATGCCGGACTCTGCTATGATAGGTCCCTGCTCTCAGGTTGGGGGGGAGCAGAGGTCTACTCCCTGCAGCTGGTCCACTGAAAGTTCCTGTCGTTTTGACTAACGACTGGCCTGATTGCCCCACTTCGACCGGTATCACCTCATCAGTATTACTAATCCTATGTTGCCTAAGCAGGCTATTGTATGAACGATCCAAATTGAACCTCACCCCACCAAACCGGTTTAATGAAGGATTTAGTTGTTTTATGAAAATCGCTTCTTTTACTCCCCTTTCAAACCATCTATGTTCTTTCGCTAAGATTTCAACCTCATTGTCGTCAAATGAGTGGTTGCTAGCTTTTAGGTGCATATGTACTGCCGATTGAGGCCCGCTAGTATTATCCCTGCGATGTTGATAGTCTTTATTTGATAATTTGTTTAGTCGCCCTAATGTACTGCTCTTTACCATTTTCATTATTACAATGTATTGAATAAACTACATTACTTTGTTTTTTATTTGGCAGCCTATCTTTTGGATGCACTAATTTTTGACTTAGTGTTTGCCCAAGTGTTTATCGGTTTGAAATAAGTCGGAATTTTGTGTTGCCAAAGGACTCTTTGTAGTTTTTCAGAAACTCCTGCAATGTAAGGTACTGCTACTCCTTTCCTTTTTGTATCTTCAGAATTTGTAGTTTCATTCCCTATTCTTTCTTTTTGACATTTGTTAAATGACCACTGAGGGTAGTTTGCTGGCGAAGTTTCTTGGATAAGAAGCGAAACGTCCGACACCTTCAAAGAAGTACAGATAACGGCTGAAGAAACCTTTTCATCGATTATATATGTATATGAATATATATAAACTTTTATTGGGAAATTAAACAAAGGAACTTACTCAATTCGCCAAATTAGACATTTCCTGTGGACAATGAGGAGAAAATGAAGCAATTAACTTAAAAAAAATGGGGTAATTCATACAAGCAAACGTAAATAAAAATGAATATTTTATTTTGTTTGGAATCTGTACTGGAATCTGTACTGATGAGAAAATGAGATCAATTCATTCTTAGAAATGAAAAAAAATATTAAATATTTTTGATGTGCAAATATCCAGTTTTCACCACGAATCACCTGAATATTACCATTAATTTTCCTTGAGTCCCTTGGAAATTGATTGTGTTGACACTTTCTTCTTGACCTGACCAGCGTCGCCACAGCAAATTACATGCAGTCTAACAACAGAAGAAACGATAACAATTTGAATTAGTTCACTTTGACAATCCATGTCTAAGTTTTTAGAAGTTTTCAGTGGAAATGCTATCTTGATCAATTAACATTATAATGTTCCCTTCCCTGCAGCGTGAGTGTATCTCGGTGCACATTGGACAGGCTGGCGTTCAGATTGGAAATGCTTGCTGGGAGCTTTATTGCCTGGAACATGGAATTCAACCTGATGGACAGATGCCCAGTGACAAGACCATCGGCGGCGGGGACGATTCTTTTAATACATTTTTCAGTGAGACCGGAGCGGGAAAGCATGTTCCCAGAGCTGTCTTCGTGGACCTGGAGCCCACAGTCATTGGTAAATGAACTAATATCTGAAGTGTTCTACATCAATAAACGAAATAGGAACTCTTTCAGTGCCTGCTATTTTAAAACAAAGAGAACCAGTCAGCAGGCATGAGGCTCCGACACACTCATGACCCTCCTGGGGTTCAGATAACAGATGGATGGAACCTGTTGAGTGACAACCAATTTTGAGCATCTTTCATGTGGCTCATGGAATATTGTTTTGATGGTGAATATGGAAACATGCCAACAAAATATTAGATTTAGTTATTTTAATCTTCTTTAATCACAGAAAGTATGTTTGTACCTTATTCAATATATTTAGTACCGAATTAGTAATTGGTAATTGGCAAACTAGGATGGTTTCACCTAATTTCGAACCAAAAACCAAAATAAAAAAACACTAAGTTATATAGTATGCACATATACATTTCATTCTGATAAATAAAAGAATCCTCTTCCATCATGAAAAAAACTATGCTAACTAACCAACGATGCTAACTAAACTATGCTGATCATGACTTGAAAAAAATACTGATATATCCACAATTTGCTGCCACCCTTTCTCATGGAAACTTTCTTGCAACATGGTTTTCTCTGCAATATAATCCTGCTCCTGTAACTTTTTTTATTCTGTCCTATCCCAATCTTGTTATAAAAGCTAAAGATGACTCCCATCCCACAGGCAGCCCGCAGGATTCTACCCACAAAAATGCAGCCTTTAGTCTTAAAGGACTACCAACACAATTTTTTTTTGTTTGCTAACTGACATCAGAAAAACACATCTAAAATACCCAAAACATGCAGGCTGATATTTTTAGTCAAATGCAAAACACCAATAAAAATGACTGAGTGTCCCAAAACTGCCACAAAATGAGCTCGGAACTCGGGAGATTCAGAAAGTCCCGCGCCCTTGTTCGTGACGTCACACCAGGATACTCCTTCACAAACTGCCTTGCTCCAGAATCAAAACAATGGCTTCAGAGAGTTCAGATTCAGAGAAGATGCTTTCATTTTACCCATCCATTATGAATATGATTCAAATAGTTCTGAAGAGGAAAGCATAAATGTTTGCAATCGATTTAAAGAAGTCCTTCCGGATCAATTTGAGCCGTCTGGACTCCAATGTAGCGCCCATAATATGCACAAGATAGAGCACAAGCTCCGTTGGAAATGGCCGATTTGTGCAAATGTACACATTCTTTATGCGTGTTAACACAATTGGCTGCAACTCAACGATTTACCATTGCGTTATTTATGTTGTTCTCCTTCTAATTTCGCCATCAACACGATGTTTTCAGGCCAAACAAAGTACCCAAAATGCATTGTGTGTCGCTTTCTCGGTCAGGGGCGGTTCCCTCCGTAACGTCACTTGGGCATCGTCATCAACTCGAAAACAAGACGTCCTGAATATTCAGCGCGATTCTTAAAACGTAAAATATAGCTAAATGTCATGGAATATTTGTAAAATGCGCTCAGTAGAAGTCATTTGAAGTGATTTAACAAATTATGGACGCAACTTGTCCGCAGGGTGTCGGAAAACCGACACCATTTTTTTGTATCCTAACTGACATCATAAAAACGTTTTATAGCATCTAAAATACCCAAAACGCGCAGGCTATTTTTAGTCAAATGCAAAACACCAATAAAAAAATAAAAATGAGTTAGTGTCCCAAAACTACTTCAAAATTACCCCAGAAATGGTGACTTTCAGAAGGTCCGGCCCCCTTATTCGTGATGTCATGCCAGGACGTCTTGCCTTGCTCTAGCATAGAATCGATGAGAAGGTTTCTTCAGCCGTCATCTGTACAAATTTGAAGGTTTCGGACGTTTCGCCTCCTATCCAAGAGACTTCGTCAGCGAATGAAGTCTCTTGGATAGGAGGCGAAACGTCCGAAACCTTCAAATTTGTACAGATGACGGCTGAAGAAACCTCATCGATGGACCACTTCTGTACAACTGAGAGCTTACACAGACGTCTAGCATAGAATCAAAAACATTTGTCAGGGAATATCAAATAGATGCTCGATGCAACACACAACGATTCACCATCACATTATTTCTGTGTTTTCCTTCTAATTTCGTCATCAACACGGATCAACACGATGTTTTTAGACCAAACAAAGTACCCAAAATGCATTGTGTTGCTTTCTCTGTCAGGGGCGTTCCAGATGTGAAGTCACGTCTGGAATCGTCACCAACTCTAAAACAAGACTTCCTGAATATTCAGTGCGAGTCTTAAAACGTAAAATATAGCTATATGCGGTGGAATATTTGTAAAATACGCTCCATAGATGTAATTTCAAGTGATTTTACAAATTATGGACACAACTTGTCCGGAGGCGTCTGTTGTCCTTTTAAGTGTATCTTGCTGTGAGTTACGGTTTTTAAAAAAACGTTATCTTTTGAGACTTTTATGACACTCTGTTATAAAATTAAACATTGTTTGATTAAAAGCAGTCTTTGTGTGCCCTGCGATTGGCTGGCAACCAATTCAGGGTGTCCCCCGCCTCGTGCCCAAAGACAGCTGAGATAGGCTCCAGCAACCCCCGCGACCCTAATGAGGAATAAGCAGTACGGAAAATGAGATGAGATGATTAAAAGCAAATTACTGAAGACAGAGAGATCATCCACGTTGACAAGCATCCCCACTGTTTCAATACACACTGATCTTATACAAAAGAAACCCATTGCTGACAATTTGCTGGTTGGCCTCATTATTGTTCACTTTGGCTTTTCACACATCAAACCAGTTGACCAAGAATTTTCTTCTATCCCAGAAAAAAACAGTTGATGGTGCTTCTGATTTAGGGAGGTGTTCAAAGAGTAAATTTTGCGCTTCGCGGAAACTAAAGCTGGTTTTGTTCCCTTTAGACGAGGTGCGCACAGGAACATATCGACAGCTCTTCCATCCTGAACAGTTAATTACTGGCAAAGAGGATGCAGCAAACAACTACGCCCGTGGCCACTACACCATCGGCAAAGAGATCATTGACCTGGTGCTTGACAGAATTCGTAAACTGGTGAGAAGTGACGCGCAGAATGACTTGCCATTGGTAAAGACTAACACATTTTCCTCCTGTGTCACCAGGCTGACCAGTGCACAGGACTTCAGGGATTCCTGGTGTTCCACAGCTTCGGGGGTGGCACCGGTTCCGGGTTCACCTCCCTGTTGATGGAACGCCTGTCTGTGGACTACGGCAAGAAATCCAAGCTGGAGTTCTCCATTTATCCGGCACCGCAGGTGTCCACAGCTGTCGTGGAGCCCTACAACTCCATCCTGACCACTCACACCACCCTGGAGCACTCCGACTGTGCCTTCATGGTGGATAACGAGGCCATTTATGACATCTGCCGTAGAAACCTTGACATGGAGCGTCCAACGTACACTAATCTGAACAGACTAATCAGTCAGATCACTTCCTCAATTACGGCTTCCCTTCGTTTTGACGGTGCCCTCAATGTCGACCTGGCGGAGTTTCAAACCAACTTGGTACCCTACCCACGTATCCACTTCCCTCTGGCTACATATGCCCCCATCATCTCTGCTGAAAAAGCTTACCATGAGCAATTAACTGTCGCTGATATCACTAATGCCTGCTTTGAGCCGGCCAACCAGATGGTTAAGTGTGATCCTCGTCATGGCAAGTACATGGCGTGTTGCCTCTTGTACCGCGGTGATGTGGTGCCCAAAGATGTAAATGCCGCCATTGCCACAATCAAAACCAAGCGCACCATCCAGTTTGTGGATTGGTGCCCCACCGGTTTTAAAGTGGGTATAAACTACCAGCCCCCCACCGTTGTTCCTGGTGGAGACCTGGCCAAAGTCCAGAGAGCCGTGTGCATGCTGAGCAACACAACAGCTGTTGCTGAGGCCTGGGCTCGGCTCGACCACAAGTTTGATTTGATGTATGCTAAGCGCGCTTTTGTTCACTGGTATGTGGGGGAGGGAATGGAGGAGGGAGAATTTTCTGAGGCCAGGGAGGATATGGCGGCTCTGGAGAAGGACTATGAAGAGGTTGGGGCAGACTCTGTTGATGATCAGGGTGAGGAAGGAGAGGAATATTAAGAAGAGGTACAAAGGAACTAAAATACAGGAAGCAATGTTTGATTCCTCTGTGATCCTGCATGTATTTGGTGACTACCAGAAAATAAGTTGGGTCACTCTAAAAGTTAACTACTCCACACTCCCTTTTTTTCAAATGCATGACACATTTTGGACAAAATTGCCAATTAAAGATGATTACCAACCTTGTTATGTCTATATTCTCATTCAACTAATCTAAAATGTGATTATAGAGCACTTTAAAACAACCAGCTGCAGCTGGAACAAAAATAATTTCGACAACACTGAATAACAAAACAAAGCACAAAAACAGAAACAAAAGTAGAAACCAAATCTCATGCTGAGACAAAAATCATAGAAAGACAATGAGCGGGAGGTCATTCAAAGAGAGACCCTGCCCACCCGCTTAGGTCTTGGTCCCTCCAATAGAGGCTGGTCTGCAGGACCTGATACACCATACAGGTGCATCAGGGCAGAGGAGCTCAGAGTGAGGCCATTTTAATGTTTGAAAACAAATACAATCTTTAAAAGAAGATTGAAATGTAAAGGGAGCCAGAAAAATGATGCCCAAGAGGTGAGCAGCAGCATTCAGGACCAGCTGGAGATGCTTAATGGAGGATTGGCAGACTCCAAAGTAGGAGCAAAGGTGCTCACGAGAAAGGGGATGTTTTATTTTAGCCAGCTGCCTAAATTAAAGAAGCTGGGTTTAACAATGACACCAATTAGCCCGTCAAGTTTAAAATTACTGTGCAGTATGAAACTCTTGTTTTAAGATTAGGAGCCAAAGTGCCCAAGTACAACTAGTATTACAGTGGTTTCCAAGCAGGGTGCCACAGGAAATGACCAAAATTAAATTGTTAAAAAAACACCACTTCATTTTTGTTCATCCATGAACAATTCAATGGCAGAAGGAACCATAAACTTGTTGATCACCCTTTTTCATCCATACAAGAGAATTTCGTACTTGTCAGCTTTGTGCTCAACATTCCCATAGCTCACTAAAAGACAACCGACAGCATTTTTTTGTTTCCTAACTGACATCAGAGAAATGTTTTATAGCATCTAAAATACCCAAAACACGCAGGCTGATATTTTTAGTCAAATGCAAAACACCAATAAAAATGAGTTAGTGTCCCAAAACTACTTCAAAATGACCCTGGAAATGGTGAGTTTCAGAAGGTCCGGCCCCCTTATTCGTGACGTCATGCCAGGATGTCTTGCTTTGCTCTAGAATCAAAACAATGGCTTCAGATTCGGAGAAGATGCTTTCTTGTTACTCATCCACTTATGAATATGATTCAAATAGTTCTGAAGAGGAAAGCATAAATATTTGCAATCGATGAAAGAAGTCCTTCCGGATCAATTTGAGCCGTCAGGACTCCAATGTAACGCCCCAGAAAATTCACAAGATGGCACCCAAGCTCTGTTGGAAATGGGCTGATTTGTCTGCTGGGAATTAGTGTCAACTAGTATCAAATAGTAGTCTCGGTGCAACACACAACGATTCACCATCGCATTATTTATGTGTTTTCCTTCTAATTTCGCCATCAACACTGATAAACCCGAAGTTTTCAGACCAAACAAAGTACCCAAAATGCATTGTGTGTCGCTTTCTCGGTCAGGGGCGTTCCAGACGTGATGTCACGTCAGGCATCGTCATCAACTCAAAAACAAGACTTCCTGAATATTCAGCGCGAGTCTTAAAACCCAAAATATAGCTATATGCTGTGGAATCTTTGTAAAATACGCTCAGTGGAAGTCATTTGTAGTAATTTTACAAATTATGGACACCACTTTCCGTCGGTGTCGGTTGTCCTTTAAGTCCATTTGTGACAAAGTGATATCAACATTAAGTTTTAATATTTTCTGACAATTGTTTGATTGTGTTCTTTTAAAATGTTTGACCCCACAAAAAAAAGCAAAACAGTTTCAGAAGCTACAGCCAACAGTTACCTTAATGAGTGTAACTTGTATTTAAACATGATGGAAACCACAGAAACGAAGGCCAACTTGTATCAACATGGCAGAACAGAAAAAGGTGCCACTAATGTTTAAAAAAAAGAGATAGTACAGTAAAGTCTCGTTATATCGATATCGGATATATCGATAGTCCCGGTTATATTGATACTATTTCTATGCACGCACTGAGAAAATTACATGCAAACAGGGTCGGATATATCGATAGTCCCGGTTATATCGATATTTTTTCGGACTCCCTTAAATATCGATATAACGAGACATTACTGTATTTGGAAAATCATCAAAGACCATCTGAATAAAACCAAAACCGATATTCTTCAATGACCATATCAGTGAATGGATGAAAAGGTTTCTTCAGCCGTCATCTGTACTTCTTTGAAGGTGTCGGACGTCACGACACCTTCAAAGCAGTACAGATGACTGCTGAAGAAACCTTTTTACCGATATTCAATACATTGTAAAAATAAAAATTGTAAAGAGCAATACATTGGGGAGACTAAACAAATTCTCAAAAAAGACTAGCAACATCGCAGGGGTAATACTAGTGGACCTCAATCTGCAGTACATATGTACCTAAAAGTTAGCAACCACTCATTTGACGACAATGAGGTTAAAATCTTAGCGAAAGAAAATAGATGGTTTGAAAACGGAGTAAAAACCCATTTTTATAAAACAGCCAAACCCATCACTACATCGCCACGGTGGTATGAGGTTTAATTTGGATCGTGCTTACAACAAACCTCTGAGATTGTTACCACATACCGTATTTTCACGACCATAAGGCGCATATAAACGTCTCGGATTTTTTTCAGAATGTGCAGTGCGCCCTGTAGTGCAGTGCGCCGAATGTGCGGACGGATTAGAGACCACCATGAGGACGTGGTAGAGAACATCAGGGGAGTGCGTGGGCGTGGGTTGTGTATAAAAGAACAGGTACGTATGTGCTTTAAGCCGAACATTGCTGTTCGCACAACCCTGAAAATGGCAAAGAGACATGGTTATGAAGCTCAGTTTAAACTGAAGGCTATCAGCTACGCCGAGGAGCAGGGGAATCGAGCCGCCGCGAGAGAATATAAAGTTAACGAGTCGATGGTTTGCAAGTGGAGGAAGCTGGAGAACGAACTCCGACAGGTGAAGAAGACTCAGCTGAGTTTTCGCGGACATAAAGCAAGGTGGCCGGAGTTGGAGGAAAGACTCGAGCAATGGATCGTCGAGCAAAGAGCGAGCGGAAGGAGTGTTTCGACTGTCACCATCCGAACGGAGAGAAACTGCAGCCGATTGTGATTTTTAAAAGAAAGACTTTGCCTAAAGAAACATTTCCAGCAGGCGTCATTATTAAGGCAAACGAAAAGGGCTGGATGGACGAGGATATGATGGAGTGTCTGAAGCAGGTGTATGTAAGGGGACCAGGAGGTTTTTTCCACACATCACCGTCACTTCTGATTTGTGACTCTATGCGAGTGCATCTCACAGACAATGTGAAGCAGAAAGTGAAGCGGATGAACGCTACGCTTGCTGTGATTCCGGGTGGGTTGACCAAGGAACTCCAACCGCTGGACATCGGTGTGAACCGGCCGTTCAAAGTGAGGCTGCGAGCGGCGTGGGAGCGATGGATGACCGAAGGAGACCACAGCTTCACGAAGAGTGGTAGGCAGCGCCGGGCTAGTTACACCACAGTTTGCAAATGGATTGTGGACGCTTGGGCTAACGTGTCTGCTGGCACGGTGGTTCGAGCTTTCGGAAAAGCCGGCATTATTTCCGAGGAGCCGCACGGCACAGAAAGTAACTGACAGTGAGGAAAGCGAACCTGCCATGCTGGATTTAGCGCAACTGTTCGATTCTGTTACCGGTAATGTGCTTGTTTTTATCATGCCAACGCCTATTGAGCGATGATTACAAAATGTTCTTACTTTGTCATTAATAAATAAAGCACTACCAAACTCAGTTTGGCTCCCGATCTGTTTTTTAAATATGCCTTTATGTTGTGTAAGGCGGACGCCCGTATGGCAGTAGAGGTGTATGTACCAGTATATAAAACTTGCGTCCTTTCATCCGGTGCGCCCAATGTGTGTGTTAAATACAGAAATGGCACACATAAATGAGACTGCGCCTTTTCACACGGTGCGCTCTTTGGTCGTGAAAATACGGTAGGCTTAGTTATGCTGATGAGGTGATACCAGAGCAAATGTCAAAATCAGGCCAGCTGGCACCGCCACCTCTGGACAGTAGGGATATATATATAGTGTAACGTCCGGGGCTTGTGAGTTGCATGTTTGGGGGCTGGGCTAGTCGGGACAGATTACGTCACGGAGAGAAGGGAGGACCTGAACGAGAAGTCCGCGAGAGAGCAGGACTGCGCGTGAGTTGTGGCGTAACAACAACTCCGGTATGATTGTGCTAACTGCAACGTTTGCTTAATAAAAGCCTGACCAGCTGTGCCAACGACTGTGCGCATACTTTATCATGCCGAGGGGCATTACATTGGTGTCAGAAGCTCCGGATTCACCCGTTGCACTTCGAACTTTTGAGGGAAGATGTTCCGCGACGACGCTACTCGGCAGAAGGTAAAGGTGGAGGCCTTGCCAGGTGGAATTGACGTGTCGGAGTCAAGTGGCATGGAGCGCGGTCGTCTTTACGCAGGCAATCCGCACCAGAATGGGCATGAGCCCGCCATTACGACAAGTGCAGCCGTCGCCACGAGCGATGAGAGCATTAATGGCGGCACCCTTGGTCTCGCGTGGCCCTCCATGAAGGCGCCGAAATTCTCCAGGAAGGGAAGTTGGGAGGCGTATTTGGCACAGTTCGAATTGGTGGCCCACGCATCGAACTGACCGGACAAGGTGAAGGCGGTGCAGTTAGCGCTTTCACTGACTGAGGAGGCTACGTCCTGTCTGCTGCTACTGAGCCCTGGACAGAGACTTGATTACAGCGCGCTGGTAGGCGCTCTGCAGCGGCGCTTTGGGGAGGTCAATTTGAAAGACTCTTCTCTGCGAGTTCAAGCAGCGTGATCGACATCCCGGTGAGCCGCTACGTTGTCTAGCCCATGCGACCGAGAGCCTGGGTCGACGCGCATATGCTGGGATGCCAGAGGAAGTCCGAGATGAACTGATTCGTGACCAGTTCATCCAAGCTCTCAGACCGGATGAACTGCGGCTGCACGTCCAGCTTGCCCACCCAGCAGCGCTTGGAGAAGCACTTGCCCTTGCGACAGAGAGGGAGATCGCAGTCAAGGGATTACTGCAGACAGCAGCTTGCCCCTATTCGGTGACATCGTTGTCGAAAGGTGAGGCGTGCCGGCCGGCGTGGGTGGAAGAGCTGGTGTGTGCGTTGAATATCCGGCCAGCACAACAGGAGGAAGGGAGTGGTCGACGTGCATGCCCTGCTGTCTGCTGGGGTTGTGGAAAGCCAGGTCATCTGCTGCGGCGCTGCTCAAAGATGAAACGGCGAAGGGTCCCTGAAGGCCGGGCAGCGCAGACCCCTCCAGTGGTCAACTGGGAACTGCAGTCACCATGCGGAGCGGTGACAGTGGGTTGGACAGTGTCGTGCGGCGAGACAGCAAGCAGGTGGAAAGAGGATAAAAGTTCACTCAGCCAGATGCAGGAAGGGTATTGTGAGTTTTCTTTATTTGAAGTTGATATCAGTTTTCGGCAGACCCCAGGTAACACTGCTCTCCAGGTTGTCCTTTGTCCCTCTTCTTCCTCCTCCAAGTGACTGGCTCAGACTGGCTTTAAAGGTGCTTCACCTGAGCTTCTGGCCAATCAGGTCCCAGCGGCAATTGGCCATTCCCAGGTGGTTGCAATCACCTTCTCAGAGTCAATTAGTGGTCGCCCAACTCTACTGTTCTAGATGGGGAGAAATGCGCACCTTTCTCCCATCCAAAATACAGAAAACACATTTAACATTTCTTTTGGCATCATGACATCATTCACCCCCTCTCCTCAGAGTTCAGACATCCTTGTCAAATAATCAGCAATAACATTTTTCTTTTGTTTGTCAGGGCAGAGAATGTCATATGTGACAGGTCCTATTCTTCTAGTCACAGCGTATGGGCCCTGCCACTTTGCCAGTAGCTTACTTGATCCCATATGCAACAATATTAACACCTTCTGTCCAGGGTGCCGATCTCTCCCTGATAAATTCTTGCCTTTATTCTCGCTGGAGATCCTCTTCCAGCTCCTGACGTTCTGCATCTTCCGTTTCTTTCTGGAATTCTGGGTTCAGAAACCATGGGAATTGCAGCTTGTCTTAGATGATGAAACTGGAGGTTGGGCATGTTAGGTAACCCAACTTGTGAGTTTCTTGTGCGGGAGGAAGGTTCGTTGGCCTGGATGTTCCAGAGTCAGCGCCCTGGGGCTGCGGTCCCAGAGGAGGATAATGTTGACTAGATCGACTGTCAAATGTCCATTCTTACTTGTTGGGTGCATCTGATCTCGAGATCTGTTCAATCAACATCACCTCTTGTCTGAGTCTTAGGCTTCACCACTGGTTCCATCTCACTCTGCTCAGTTCCATCCTTGGCTTGGCAACTGTCAGACGCCTCATGGAAAAGAAGAACGGCATCTTCTTGGGGCAACTCAAGCTTCTGGTTTCCTTGATCCCCTTCAGAACTCTTCAGTCCAGTTTGGTTGGCCCGTGCTACACAACTTCTTACTCATCCCACCTTCTTCCTCTCGGCTTCCTCTTATCTTTTCCACTTCAGCAAGGCGTAACGATCCCACCTTCTTCATGCAGGGTGAAACGATCCCGCCGCTGCCACCAATTGTCGTGGTGCGTTACAGCACGCAGGTGGAAAGAGGATAAAAGTTCACTCAGCCAGATGCAGGAAGGGTATTGTGAGTTTTCTTTATTTGAAGTTATCAGTTTTCGGCAGACCACAGGTAACACTGCTCTCCAGGCTGTCCTTTCTCCTCCCCCGGCCAAGATGAAGGGCAAAGGGACATATGTTTTTGGCCTGGGGGGTTCCTCAACAACCCACTCAGCTTGGGTAGCTGACGTGAGTGACCCCTGTATTCTAGGACGGGACTTTTTAAAAGCCACAAATTGTGTGGTGGACTTGGGGGCTGGGGTGCTCACCCTGCCAGGTGGCCAGCATGTCGAGCTGATCACGGCATCTCAACAGGATTCCCCAGGGGTGGCCATCAACACAGTCGACCCTTCAGCAGTGCTGTCCACTCTGCCCTCGACAGGCGATCAGGTAGAGGTTACTCGCCCTGTGATGGAATGCCCACCAGAGGGGGCAATAACATCAAAAGAGATGGAAATCCATGGAGAAGCGGCTGCTACCGGGCCAACATGCTGCACCTTAGAGGCTGTGGACACTGCAGAGTGGGCTGCAAAGTAAGAAGAGGACCACGACCTCAACCCAGTGGGGCAGTGGGTCCAGAGTGGCAGGAGGCCACCGTGGAAAGACGTGATGGGAATCTCTGTTGCTTCCAAAGGCCTCTGGAGCAAGTTTGCTGTGCTACGCATAAAGGATGCTGTGCTGCAGCATGCTTGGAGAGAACCTGCTGCTGGGGAAGAGAGATGGCAGGTGGTCGTGCCGAAAGCTCTTCGAGAGTCTGTGCTGAGATAAGGGCACTGGCTCAGGAAACCTTGGCCGCGCAAAGACCCTCCGACGGCTCCGCCAAGTGTTCGACTGGGGACACCATTGACACGACGTGGATGACTTCTGCCGGCGCCGTGAGGAGTGTGTGGCCGGCAAGAGACTTGAAGCCCAGTCTCACGCACCACTTGAGGCGTTCAGGAGACCTGCGGGCAGCTCAGGGGACCAGCCGGGGCTATATATATATATATATATATATATATATATATATATATATAAAAATCAGCATCTCACCCACCATGGGTGGTGTCTGTCCCCCATTTTAGCTCGGGTCCTCTACCAGAGGCCAGGAAGCTTGAGGGTTCTGCGCAGTATCCGTGCTGTTCCCAGCACTGCGCTTTTCTGGACCGAGATATCCGATGTTGTTCCCGGGATCTGTTGCAACCACTCGTCGAGTTTGGGGGTCACTGCCCCGAGTGCTCCGAGCACCACAGGCACGACTGTCACCTTTACCTTCCAGGCTCTCTCCAGCTCCTCTCTGAGCCCTTGGTATTTCTTGATTTTCTCATGTTCCTTCTTTCTGATGTTTCCATCACTCGGGACCGCTAACACGATATCTGGTTGGTTGGCCATTACCATCTTGTCGGTCTGTATCTGGAAGTCCCACAGGATCTTTGCTCGGTCATTCTCCACCACCTTGGGAGGTGTTTCCCATTTTGACCTTGGGGTTTCCAGTCCATACTCCGCACAGATGTTTCGGTAGACTATGCCAGCCACCTGGTTATGGCGCTCCATGTAGGCTTTCCCTGCCAGCATCTTACACCCTGCAGTTATGTGTTGGATTGTCTCGGGTGCCTCTTTGCACAACCTACACCTTGGGTCTTGTCTGGTGTGGTATATCCCTGCCTCTATGGCTCTGGTGTTCAGGGTCTGCTCTTGGGCAGCCAGGATGAGTGCCTCTGTGCTGTCCTTTAGGCCAGCCCTCTCTAGCCACTGATAGGACTTCTTGAGATCAGCCATTTCTGTTATGGTTCGGTGGTACATCCCATGTAGTGGCTTTTCCTGATTCCATGATTGTCCCTCTTCCAGCAACTCATCCTCTGTTCCCCATTGTCTGAGACATTCTCTGAGTACATCATCCGTTGGAGCCTTCTCTTTGATGTATTCATGGAGCTTGGATGTTTCATCCTGGACAGTGGCTCTCACACTCACTAGTCCCCGGCCTCCTTCCTTACGGCTTGTGTACAGTCTCAGGGTGCTGGACTTGGGATGGAACCCTCCGTGCATGGTGAGGAGTTTTCGGGTCTTAACATCCGTGGTCTGAATCTCTTCCTTTGGCCACCTTATTATTCCTGCAGGGTGTCTGATCACTGGCAGGGCATAGCTGTTTATTGCCCGGGTCTTTTTCTTGGCATTGAGCTGGCTTCTGAGGACTTGCCTCACTCGCTGGAGGTATTTGGTCGTCGCCGCTTTCCTTGTTGCTAGTTTGAGGTTGCCATTGGCCTGTGGTATACCGAGGTACTTGTCGCTGTTTTCAATGTCTGCTATTGTTCCTTCAGGGAGTGAGACCCCTTCAGTGTGGACTACCTTGCCCCTCTTAGTCACCATCCGACGACATTTCTCCAGACCGAATGACATTCCAATGTCACTGCTGTAGATCATGGTTGTGTGGATCAGGGAGTCTATGTCCCTTTCGCTCTTAGCATACAGCTTTATGTCATCCATGTAGAGGAGGTGACTGATCGTAGCTCCATTTCTGAGGCGGTATCCATAGCCTGTCTTGGCGATTATCTGGCTGAGGGGGTTCAGTCCTATGCAGAACAGCAGTGGGGAGAGTGCATCACCTTGATATAGCCACATTTGATGGACACTTGCGTTAGTGGCTTGCCATTGGCTTCAAGTGTGGTTTTCCACATCCTCATTGAGTTTGCAACGAAAGCTCTCAGGGTCCTGTTGACCTTATACAACTCCAAGCATTCAGTGATCCATGTGTGTCCAGGCTGTGCACAGGTTGGTATGTCGGGACCTGCAGTCTTGAGGACCGTTCTGTCAACCAGCAGCTGATGTTTGGCACCTCTAGTATCTCTACTAATGCCTTTCTGTGCTTTGCTCATGTATTGATCCACATGTCCAATGTGTCTTAGCCGCAATGATGCCTGACATGAGCGTCCATGTTGTGGAGAGACAGGTTATTGGCCGATAGTTGGAAGGAACTGCACCCTTTGAGTTATCCTTCATGATCAGGATTGTTCGCCCTTCGGTTAGCCATCCTGGGTGAGTCCCATCCATCAGCAACTGGTTCATTTGTGCTGTTAGGCGCTCGTGGAGAGCTGTGAGTTTCTTTAGCCAGTAGGTGTCGACCATATCCGGGCCTGGTGCCGTCCAGTTTTTCATACCTGAGACTCTTCCTTGTATATCTGCCGCTGTGATGGTAACTGGGTTCTGTTCAGGGAGGTTGCTGTGCTCCTCTTTCAGAGTCACCAGCCATTGTGCACTGCTGTTATGTGCGACCTCCTTCTTCCATATGCCTTTCCAGTATCTTTCAGTTTCCAGCCTTGGAGGGTCTGCTCTGCTGTTAGAACCCTGCCACTGAGCGTACACTTTCGCAGGTTGTGTTGCGAGTAGCATGTTTATTCTTCTGGCCTCATTCTCTTTCGTGTACCTCTTTAGGCGACTGGACAATGCCTGGAGCCTTTGTTTGGCAGTTTCGAGTGCTTCAGGTATGGTTATCTGCATGTACCTCTTGGGTATTGGCCTTTTATTCACACCTCTCTGGATCTCCGTCAATTGACTCACATCTTTCCGAGCTGCCTTGATCTTGGCCTCCAACCGTCTTTTCCATGGTGGGTAATGAATCTCGTGGCTCTCATGATTGCTCTTGTAGCCGAGCATCTCTAGGATCACTGATGCTGAGGTGTATATCAGCTCATTGGTTTCCGTGATCGTTCCGGTCGGGATCGTTCTCTGTGCTGCATTCACAGTTTCCATGAGACTTTCAGGTGGTACTTCACATAGCCGTTGTAATCGGTTTCTTAGTTGCCCAGTTTTCATTCTTGCCATGATCTTATCTCTCAGGTCAGTTGCTGCCTCGCTCAGCATTTCATTCATTGGGGCTGGCTTCCCAATCTCATCATTCATTGGGGCTTGCCTCCCAATCTTTGGTTGAACCTCTTCCTCTGATGTGGCAGCCTGGGGCCCTTCACCTCGGAATTTGTGTTGTACCTCATCAATCTCAAGTTGTGATCGCAATTGCCGTTTGTGGATATAGGAACACTGAGCTACTCGTTGTTTCGTGTTCAACCGTGACTGTGGGTTTCGAAGTAAGCATTCAGCCCCCATTCTCCGCATGTAACCCCTCTGACTAGGGTTGCTTGAGTAGTGGCATTCCAACAGAGCCATGTTATCTCCGCTTTGTTCCATTTTTCATCAGGGTGCTCGGGTTCCCCAGCACCTGACGCAGACCTTGTTTGGCCGGGCGACGTCTGAGCCGGCATGTCATTCCGTTTATTGTCTCTCATCATTTTTTTATGCCAAAGGATCCACACTGGATGATGTTTTTTTGTGCTCATTTTCTCTGCCACAAGTGGGATTCGAACCCTCGTCTCCCATATTCCAAACTGATGCCTTATCAACTGAGCTATCCAGCCGCTTTATATATATATATATATATATATATATATATATATCTCATCTCATCTCATTTTCCGTACCGCTTATTCCTCATTAGGGTCGCGGGGGTTGCTGGAGCCTATCTCAGCTGTCTTCGGGCACGAGGCGGGGGACACCCTGAATTGGTTGCCAGCCAATCGCAGGGCACACAAAGACATACAACAGTCACTCTCACACTCACACCTAGGGACAATTTGGAGTGGTCCATCTGCCTGCCATGCATGTTTTTCGAATGTGGGAGGAAACCGGAGGACCCAGAGAAAACCCACGCGGGTCCGGGGAGAACATGCAAACTCCACACAGGGAGGCCGGACCGGGACGCGCACCGGCGACCTCTGCACTGTGAAGCCGGTGTGCTAACCACTCGACTACCGGGCCGCCCTATATTATATATATATATATATATATATATATATATATATATATATATATATATATATATATATATATATATATATATATATATATATATATATATATATATATATATATATATATATATATATAGGCTTAGTTATGCTGATGAGGTGATACCAGAGCAAATGTCAAAATCAGGCCAGCTGGCACCGCCACCTCTGGACAGTAGGGATATATATATATATATATATATATATATATATATATATATATATATATATATATATATATATATATATATATATATATATATATATATATATCCCTACTGTCTATACATATGTGTGTGTGTGTGTGTGTGTGTGTGTAACGGAGTTGTGCACTAGATTATTAAATTATGACGGAAGTGACGCAACGGCGCACAGTGTGGCAACAAGTCCTGCCCATAGTTTCCAGACAATCTGGACGTGATTTATGGTGAGTCCCATTTCTCTGATGGTCTGGATTAACACGCATTTTCATGACAATATCTCATTTTGTTTCCCCTTTTGTACTGTCTAGTGTTATCTAATTAGTTCCCCTATTCATTTCGAGTCCAGATTACTTTTTGTGTCATTATTTAATTCACGAACAGACAGACAGACAGACAGACAGACTGACAGACAGACAGACAGATGATAGATAGATAGATAGATAGATAGATAGATAGATAGATAGATAGATAGATAGATAGATAGATAGATAGATAGATAGATAGATAGATAGATAGATAGATAGATAGATAGATAGATAGATAGATAGATAGATAGATAGTAATGGGTTTATCTTGATCGTTCGTCCCTGGCTCATTGCTTCTACGGGTCTTGAGAGGGACAACTCATATTAGAGGCTTTGGAGAGAAAGTCAGAGAGGCCACATTATGGCAATCTGCGTAAATGGTCATCATACTCGCCTTTTTTCATTCAGTCAGAGGGCACCAGTTGAGAGTCAGTTTCGCTTCTTCATAGGACATCCATCCGCGCAAACCAGCTTCATCTCCGGTCACCCTGGCACGGATTCCCCAGGAGTTCTGAAGAATATCCTTCTCCCAATTCTGAAAGAAGCTGGTTAGCGTGGAAACCCCATACAATATATGTGATTCCGCCTGAATCTCTGACTGACATCGGTGCCCACTCAACCTATCTGCCAACTTCACTCTTAACGGCGAGAAATTCCCCTAATGTGCACTGCAGTCAATTACTTCAATGTGCACTGCATTCAATTCATAATAATAATAATTCGTAATCAAATCAATCTCGACAGGTACCCTGCCTTTTTAGTCGTAACTATAAACTACTTTTGAACTGGCAAACGTCATCACTGTACGCAAAGGAAGCCAGAAGATAATTTAGCAATTGCGTCTGATCAAGCCTAATTGTCACAATTCGTCGTTCGCTAGATGGTTGGATGAGAAATACTTCAACAGCATTCTGAATGTCGAGCATCAAAATAATGTGTCTGAAAATGTCAGCGGAAAAGAATATGTGCAAAATAAAAATTGTCATGTATTTGAATAAATGGAAAAAAACTAGACTTTTGGAAACCTAAACTATTATCAATAGGGGCTTTGTCATCAATCCCAAATCATTAGTTGAGTGTGCCACACGCCAGATGTGCAGGTGCATTACACCAGCCTTCTTGTGTCGGATCTCCTATGACAATTGACACAGGGAATAATTTTAGTTTCCAAAGACATCAAGAATCAAAATGCAGTTTAGATGCTACAACTGTGATTCAGCAGCGTCTGCGCTGAGAAAATCACAGGATGGGTGGATGCAAATGGCTTGTGCATCTCAGAGTTCATCAATTCGTCCTGCAAATTGAATAATTTCTCAACCACCATCCTAGCTGTTTGCGAATTGTTGCGGTCCACATCATCTGTATAAAAAGCATAATGAAAAAGTTAGTCATCATATTTTGCAAATGAACCTCATCCAATTTGTCATCGTCATCAAATTCAATATGTATCGTATATATGTATCAAATAATCATTTCATTGACTTCAGGGGGATGACAATTGTCAAGACAAAACAAGTGTAATGATCATGTCACAATCATTATCTCAATAAATCTATAAACTTTTCTTTTATGAAAAGTCTCACAATTTCAGCAAGAGTAATTAATCACCAGCGAATCAAGCAATATTTACCTTGCTAATTTCCCCATTGTGCAACTACTAAAGGCTTTCTAAGCTAAGCTAAACATGAAAAAACATATGTTTACTTAATCTAAACATGAAATAACGTAATATGTTTACTAATGTGCATAAACACTCTATCATTCCCTCCTGTTGTACATTTAAACATCAGTTCATACATTTCCAAAAGTTTTCATGCATGCACGTCATACTAATTGCACAGGGACCCATTCTAATCTCATCTATCCAACGTCTAATATTATTTAACTAACCATGGAGAAGGCGAAAAACCTCTATCACAATTTTGCTGCTGTGATATATAACCTCTCCATTTTTGAGGGTTTTTAATGAGGAAAACTCCTTCTCGGCTCTCCGTTTCCTTTTTTTGCTTTTGTTCTTTGGAGCAACCACTCTCTGGCCATGGTGTACTATCCCTAGCTACAACACTGAGTCCCCTTCACGCATTTGTTGATACAAAACCTTTGCGTAATTCACCTGAGAATTAGTTATCATATTCATTAGCATTGTTCTTAAGCATGGAATAATACAACCAATGACTAAGAAAATAAGTACAATCACAATTGCGAATGGGATAAACATTCTGAGCAAAGTCTTATACCAAGAGCCCCCAAAGAGCCCGTCAAAGATCCACGGTTGATCAGGCCGGTGATCTTTGGCCATGGCATCTCTGAGATCCCTGACAACAGACAAAGCATCAGTCATGTTTATGGAATTCGCTTCTTCGGGTATATACGTACAACAAGGATCACCCACCATAGCACAGACGCCCCCTTGTGGGGCTGTCAAAAGGTCCAAAACCATTCTATTTTGCAGCACCATTTGTCTAATTGCTGCAATTTCAGTGTTTTGCATTTCATCTACTTCCAAACTGGCGTTTACAAACACTTGAAACCTGTCGTCATTTGTTTCAATTCGTAGCATGTTTTTAGCTACTCCAATTTGTGGAAAAAGAGCTAACATTACCTTACTTCCCGTGCTACGGTGTTTGAATTGTTCTGGAACATCAGTTCCCCAGATCGAATCGTGGGGCTTAAACGACACTCTTCTTTTCACATGATGGTGTGCTGGACGACTGGTAACGATGAAAGTATTGTCAGTCACAGTAACAGGTGCGCACATACCGTAGGCTTTCGGAGGAATAAAAGAATACACTTTCCAACCACATAACCGCCAAAGATGTGAAGATACAGGTAAAATGGTGACATTGGTGTTTAACGGTAGCACGTATAAACATCTATTCTCATCTATAAAACCTAGATTTTGACCTGTACCGTACATTGCAACGCATACTGGTAATCGCAATCCGCTCTCGGTCATAACCTGATTTTCAGTTTCCAAAATGGTGTCTAAACTTGGAACAATCTCTCCTCTCGAAGCATTGCGAAGAACTGGAAAATGTTGGTCAGGTTTATGCGAAGATATTAACATATACGCAGCTCGAGCCATTTTATCTCCAAATACCTTTGAATGCACTCTTTGTTGCGTTACAGAATGTGGCATGAAAGAACAAACAAAGCAATTACTTTTCCTATTTTGTTTAGCAATTAATGTAGCATAACGATACCACGTGTTTGATAACAACGGATTCCAGTCATGTTTTTCTCCGGCAAATGGTTGATATAATGCGTCCATGACACCTGAATTTTGGGCTCTTTTGTCAGGTATCTCAACATAGGCTGTCAGTCTGATGTGCGGTTTATTTTTGAACGGTGATGTCACGACTGGTGTTGTCAAAGATGACAAGATGCATATAGTTACGGGAAAACCAGTGTGATGTTCACGAGAATCAGGACAGAGTCTCAAGTCCAGGCATCCTGCAACATCATGAGTTATAATAGCAAGTTGGATATCAGTCATTGTACCAGTTCCAGTTCCTGTTCCTAACCAGTTCCCTCGAGCTATCTTGACGACGATTCGTTTTGCTTCTTGGGCACAGCTATTTCGAACCCATTCTGTATTAGGCTTAGAACGGACCACAACGGAATCCCAACCAGTGGTCCAAGCCTTCCCCGACTTGATACGAGCGTACCAAAACTCTTGGGGATAATTGCTACCCTCTTGTCGTGCTTCGTTCACGAGGACGCTAAGAGGAAATGACACAATTCCTGCAGCTTCGAGTGGAAAGCAGGCTACAGGATGTGTCAAGCTTGGGCACTTTTCTGCCATCGTTGGTTGCAATGGTGGAGTTTGGCAGGCTGATGGAATGGGAGGCTTTACGTGCGTCATCTGGATTGCCTCCACTAATTCATACAGCAAGATGATGTGGACCAAATCCATGGCTATTGAGTAGTTTGGCTCCGTCTCTCTTCCACCTGCTCGGGATCTGGTTGGTGAACGATTTTGCAGTGGCTTTGATGCACCCAGGTGGACCTCTCGGCGATCTTGATGGCAGTTGGCGTGGTTATCAGCACGGTGAATGGCCCCTCCCACTTTGGCGCCGACCAGGACTTCCTCTTAATTGATTTGATCAGCACGTGGTCTCCGGGCCGAAGCAGTTTTTGCTCCTGTGGAGACAACAGGGCAGACTGCGGCAGTACACAGGCTGACTGAACCTCTTTTGTTGTAAACATTTCACACAACCATTTTGCCAACAAAGCGCCTGGATCTGATTCATTTTCTTGCCAGGGCACACCTTCCCATAATGGGAGGATGAAAGGTCTGCCATGCAAGATCTCAAAAGGCGTTAAGCCGTTATTAGTGGGTGTTATTCTCATATATAATTTAACCAAAAACAGACATTCAGGCCATGGTTTGCCTGTTGCCTCCATGGTTTTCCTGAGTCGATTTTTTATTGTGCCATTCGTTCTTTCAACCAATCCTGCACTCTGTGGATGATATGCACAGTGTTTTTTTAATTTAATACCTAAATGTTCAGAGATTTTGGTGATTATGTCATTAACAAAATGTGGTCCATTATCACTCCAAATTATTTTTGGTATGCCATGTTCTGGAATAATATGTTTGCATAATGCTTTTGCAACGGATAATGCATCGGATTTCTTTGATGGCACAATTTCCACCCATTTGGTGAATGAATCAATTAACACCAAACAGTATTTATAAGAATTACTTGTGCTTAGTTCAATGAAATCCATGTGGACCACTTCAAAGGGGTGTGACCCTTGTGGAAATGTTCCTCTTTTTGGTCGCATGTTACCTTGTGGATTGTGTTTACAGCAAATCAAACAACTCCGATAAAAGTTTTTTTGCATACGAATTGAAACCTCTGCTTAAATGGAATACTTTCCCTGCTATAAACACCATGCCCCCTGTTGATATATGTGAACTACCATGGCTCAATCGAGCCACCATAGGGAACATGTTTCTCGGTAAACATGGTTTGTTGTCTATTTTATACAACTCATCAACGAGCTTAGCACCATCGGCAAGCCACAAATCTTTTTCGGATTTTGTAGCTAACGCTTGCATGTCCTTTAAAACTTGCGTAGGCACTAATTCACGCATTTCTTGATTGACCAAATTGAAAGTAGTCTGAGCGGCGTTCTTGGCTGCTCTGTCCGCTCTCGCATTGCCTGAGGTAATTCTGTCTTTAGCTCTCGTGTGCGCTGCACATTTGCATACAGCTACACTTTTTGGAAGGAGGATAGCTTTCAATAAGCCTCTCAATAAATCTGCATGTTCGACAGATTTTCCGTTCGATGTAGTCATTCCTCTGCGGTTCCACTGAGCTGCAAAGCAGTGGAGTGTGGAAAACGCATATTGACTGTCCGTAAAAATCGTCACCGTTCTCCCTTCCGCCCATTTACACGCTTCAGTCAATGCAACAATTTCTGCTGCTTGTGCTGAATACGTGTTTGGTAATGAGCCATCAGCAACAATTTCAACATCGGTCACAACAGCATAGCCTACCCTGTTAGCCCCTGCGTCTGACCTAGACGCAGAGCCATCAACGTACAGGTAGATGCTGTCAGGTAAAGGTATGTCTTTTAAGTCTGGTCGTGGTTTGCAGTTCTCATTTATTCTGTCAACGCATGAATGTGGTTCTCCGTCCACAGGTAGAGGTATAAGTGTCGCTGGGTTAATGCTATTGCACCTCTCAACAGTTATATGTGGTTGTTCCAGCAGGGTTGTCATGATAGATAAATGTCGTGCTGGTGACAAGAAGGTCATTTTCGTGCCTGTAATCAATAAGTCAACTGAGTGTGGTACCATCAGCGTTGTGGGATGAAAAAGTACTAGTTCAGCTGACGACTGAACTGCCAACGCTGCGGCACACACTGCTCTAACACATGCTGGAAGAGCTGCAGCTACTGGATCCAGTTTTTTAGAATAAAATGCAACTGGTCTCAGCTTTTGTCCATGCTTTTGTAACAGGACTAAAGTCATGTATTTGTCTTTGCAGTCAACTGTTTGAACAAAAGGTTTGTCATAGTCAGGTAAGGCTAAGACGCTAGTGTTTGCTATCAATTTTTTTAATTCTGTAAATGCTTTACTGCCCTCTTCGGTCCACTGAATAGAGTCTTTCAGTGCCATTTCGTCTTGGTATATAAGTGTCAATAATGGTTGGGTCACTTGTGCATAATGCGGAATCCAAGTTCTGCAATAATTGCACAGTCCCAAAAACGTCATCATCTGTTTTTTCGTCTTAGGTCGAGGAACCTGCAAAATTGTCTGTTTTCTTGACAAAATATGTCCTAAGAAAACTACTTCTTCTTGACAGAACTGCAATTTATCCAAAGAAGCTTTGTTACCTGTATTCGCTAAATATTGGAACAAAGCTATTGATACAGTCTTGTTCTCATCTTCAGTCGGTGAAGCAATTAAGATGTCGTCAACATACAAAAGAATCTGAGAAGATTCAGGATGTTTAAAATCAGCAATACACGAAGACATTTCCTGTGAAAAAATTGTAGGACTATCTGTAAACCCTTGTATATGTATATACCCTTGTATATATATATATGTATCTTGTATATGTATATTTTTTCCCATTAAATGTAAATCCGAACCAATGACGTGAATTTTTGTGTAACGGAATGGAGAAAAAGGCATTGCTCAAATCAATTACTGTAAACCATTTTTTGTCAGGTTTTAAACAGTTCAATAATGTGTGTGGGTCTGGCACACACGGAGCACGTGATTGTATGGATTTATTTATCTGTCGCAAATCATGCACCATTCTCCAAACCCCAGATTCCACTTTTTTAACAGGAAATATCGGTGTATTACATTCACAAGTTGGGTCTTCAATCCAAATACCAGCCTTCACCATATCCCGTATTACAGGAGTGATGCCAATAACAGCATCCTGTTCTAATGGATATTGTTTTAGTCTGGGTCGATAAGTCGTTTTAGGCAATACTTCAACTGGTTTTGCTGTTTTAAGTAAGCCCACGTCTGTTTTTCCCAATGACCAAAGGGTGGCAAGGACTTCTGGAAAGTCCTCAGCCACTAGAGTGGCCATTAGTCACGATTCTAATGAATCAACCTTTACTGGGTCTCCCATAGCGTCAACTACGAAGGACTCCAGAAGGTTAACCTTTCTGGGTTTGTACCCTTCTTCTGTTGGTATTAAAGCTATTTGTAGTTGTTGTAAAAGGTTTCTCCCCAGCAAATTTATAGGACAATCTCCACTCAAGACAGTAGTGACATTGTATGGAGTTAGTCCCTCATCTAAATTTTTTATTGGCTTAGAAATGGGTAACAATGTCACTTTCCCAACTGCTTATACCACCTAAAATGGTGTCTCTTAACACTGATCTGCATGCACCACTATCACAAAGACATTTGACATCCTTTTCCCAATTTTTAGCCAATAAGGTTTTTCGTTTTCTGGCAAAGTCAAGGCAAATACATTTGTCAAATCCAAGATTTCAACTGGTTTGATTGATCCCCCTTTCCCACTGTCGTGACTGTTGTCATCAGTGGAGAAAGGAGGTTCCGCACGTCAATCTAAATGTTTTGTGCTTTGTCCTTCACCATATCGTGTGTTGTATGGTGGAAGTCTGTAAGATGTCCCACGTTTCTTTTGCGGTGTATTTTTTCTTTTGCAGTGTCGAGCAATATGCCCTGCACAGCCACAATTATAGCATCGATCGTCGGACGGCAAACGTCTCTTTACCCGATCTTGGTACAGCACGTCCTCCACTATGTCACCCATGGCACAGGCCATCACTTGTTTCATCGGCGATCCTACACCATTTCCCCATTTTTTTCTTACCACTTCTTGGGCATGTATAGCCCACTCCATGAGATCAACCAGCCTTCCAGATCGGTGTTGGACATAATGTTTGCGAATTAAATCCCGAATTTCCGGTGTCAAATTCTGAAGAAATGTTTGTTTAAATTGGTTAACGTATATGGAGTCCTCATCGGCAGATTCAGGAATACAGCTGTGGTTTCTGAAAACATTTTCAAGGCGTCCCCTGAAGGTATTAACATCTTCGCCACATTGCTGTCTACATTGCTGAATCATGCCAGTTTGGTGATTTTTTTCCACAATTTTCTGATGTTCTCACACACTGATCTGCGTTGCGATGTCATCTCCTCATACGTCATGTTCTGTCCCGTTGAAGTTTTCCCAGTATTACACCCTTTCACTCGATTCCAATGATGCCCCAAACATCCCCTGAGAACCTTCAGTGTCTCTTGCCCATTTAGCTGATAAGAAGCACACAATTCCTCAAAATTCTCAGTCCAGCTTCCCACATTCTCAACAAAATCACCTAATCCTTTGCACGCTTCAGCTATGTCACTGTCACACCAAGGTCTATCGACAAAAATAGTTCGGTCGTGCAATCCTGTAGAATTCGAATTAGCCACTTGGACAAAAGGAAAAACTTCATAATCGCTTCCATCATTCACCTTAATATTATGCAATTGTTCAAGTGGGCACAATTGTTCAGAACGACTTACTTTGCTCCTGGTACGTGAGCTAACACCATCACTACCACAAGCAAATTGATCTGCAAAGTCAGGTTGCAATGACTGTATCCCCCCAGAGGGGGTCATGAGCGCTTCATGTTGCTGGTCTGCCCAAGTCACAGTTGGAGTCACCACCGGGGGGGGGGGGGGGGGCTACCCGCTCTCCCGGGGTAACACAATTGGTCTCCCTCCCTTTCAGAGCAAGAAGGAGGGGGAAGAGGAGGAGGGGGGCTGAGCCATCTGTTCCCCCCAGGCTCCGCTCCCAGGGCAGCACATAGCCCCTCCCCCCGGCCTCCCATGGGGGCTCTCTGTAGCCTGAAACAATGGCTGCTTTCCTTCCGCCATGAGGTCTGTCATCTGACAGGGACGTGCAACAGTCTCATCGTCAGAGCATTTTGGAAGACATTGCAGCAACCATAGCTCTCTCCTCTTTCTTAACTTGTTTCACGTCAAGCTCATTCTCTCTAATTTGTGCCTGTTCAAGCCACGTTTCACATGCCAAAATCACAGCACGAATCTTCCGTAGAGGTCTGCCAACCGCAGATGCCTCCTGGAGCTTCAAACGAAACATATCTTTCAATGGCTGCACTTGAAAAGCACCAGAAAATTCACCACGCTGCATCCATTTTTTACAATAAACTTTACATCCCGGAAACCTCTTCGTCATGAATTCAGTATCAGAATCAGAATCAGAATCAGAATCAGAATCAGAATCATCTTTATTGCCAAGTATGTAGAACACACAAGGAATTTGTTTCCGGTAGAACACGCTGCACTAGTATCGTTGTAAAAAAAACTGCTAAGTGGCACTATACAGTTCCATTTTGGCTACTGTTGAAAGAGTTCAAAGAGTTAATGGCTTGGGGGAAGAAGCTGTTTAAATGTCTGCTGGATTTGGTGCGCATGGAACGGTAGCGCCTGCCTGAGGGGAGTAGCTGGAAAAGGTGGTGGGCAGGGTGCGGAGGGTCCAGTAGGATTTTCCGCGCCCTAGTTTGGATTCTTGCAGTGTGCAAGTCCTCGAGAGTGGGTAGGGCGGTGCCAATGATTTTTTCCGCCGTCCTAACTGTCCGTTGAAGTCGGATTTTGTCCATTTTTGTGGCGGCCCCAAACCAAACGGTGATGGAAGAACACAGGATGGATTCGATGACAGCCGTTTAGAAATGTTGCAGCACCTCCTGTGGCAGGCTATGCTTCTTTAGCAGCCTCAGGAAGTACATTCTCTGTTGGGCCTTTTTCAGGATAGAGTTGGTGTTGACCTCATACTTCATGTCCTGGGAGACTGTGATTCCCAGGAACTTGAAGGTCTCAACGGTTGACACCAGGCAGTTGGATAGTGTGAGGGGTAGCTGAGCTGTGGTGATGGATGTTTCCTGAAGTCCACCATCATCTCAACTGTCTTGAGCGTGTTCAGCTCCAGGTTGTGACGGCTGCACCAGAGCTCCAGCTGCTCCACTTGTTGTCGGTACGCAGACTCGTCGCCGTCTTTGATGAGACCGATGACCGTGGTGTCGTCTGCGAACTTTATGAATTTGACAGCTGGGTGCGTTGAGGTGCAGTCGTTCGTGTAGAGAGAGAAGAGCAATGGAGAGAGGACGCATCCCTGCGGGGCTCCAGTGCTCGTGGTTCGTGTTGTGGATGATATATTTCCCAGTCTGACCTGTTGTGTCCGTCCTATCAGGAAGCTGAGGGTCCACTGGCAGATCGTGGGGGACACACCAAGCTGGAGAAGTTTGGGGATGAGGAGTTCTGGGATGATGGTATTGAACGCAGAGCTGTAGTCCACAAACAGGATCCTTGCGTAGGTTCCTGTGTTGTCAAGGTGGTCGAGGATGTGATGCAGTCCAATGTTGACTGCATCCTCCACAGACCTGTTTGCCCGGTAGGCAAACTGAAGAGGATCTAGCAGAGGTCCGGTGATGTTCTTTAGGTGGTTCAGCACGAGGCGTTCAAAGGACTTCATGACCACAGACGTCAGAGCAACAGGTCTATAGTCGTTCAATCCCGAGGGTGCTGGTTTCTTTGGAACTGGGACGATAGTAGACTGTTTGAAGCAGGATGGGACTTCACACTGCTCCAGGGATCTGTTGAAGATTTGTGTGAAGACCGGAGCCAGCTGGTCAGCGCAGACTCTCAGGCAGGAGGGGGACACTCTGTCAGGTCCTGCAGCTTTCTTGATCTTTTGCTGCTTGAAGAGCCGTCTAACGTCCAGTTCGTGGATCTGTAGGGCAGAGGGCAGAGATACGGTAGTTTCTGGTAATGGTGGGCAGACCGGGGAAATGGTGGTGTCCTTTTCAAATCGGCAAAAGTATGTATTTAACTCATCAGCCATACCGTTGTTGTACACTGCTTGGGGGGAAGGTAAACGATAATTTGTTATTGCTTTCAGGCCATTCCACACCGATGCATAGTCGTTAGCGGAGAACTGTTTGTTAAGCCTCTCCGTATCCCGGTGGATTGGGGTTTTCTTAGAAAAGATTGCCCCCATTGTCTCAATTCACCACAGTTCACCAACAATTTGCTCCTGTTGCCTTTTGTCCCAGCAAAGCACACACCCGCTGTGTCAACTCAAACAAAAGAAGACTCCCGCTGTGTCAACGTCTCCAACCAAGCGACGCGCTCACATATACACATGCACACACTCACACACATGCACTCACAAACGGCTCAAATGGCTTCACACCCGACCCCCTTTGTTCAAGAACCTTCTCTCACACAAAGAAACTTTTCCAGCTCACCACTCAGCAATAATCAGCCAAAATGAATGCATTAACATCAATGCATTAACATCACGGAAAATCCACGATCAATTGCAGCTGAATTTGAACAAAAAAAGAACACATAATCCCCTGGTTCAAAATTACTAAATTTTTCAATTTCATATTTTTTTTTTCCAGTTCTCGCACAGAAATAAATTCCAGGACACCCCTTGTGAAGAATCCTTTCTGGAAGATTTCGGTCTTATGCTTCGTTAGCCGGCGTACGGAGGCAAACTCAGAGACCCAAAATGGCGTCACTAGTCACACGCAAAAACTTTTTACGCATAGGCTCAGATTAGAATGATCCACCTTGACCAATGTAATCTGATTACAAGCCTGAGATGTGCAGATTAACCGTGAATAGAATTACGTTTTGGCCAGAAAGAATCCCACAATACATTCAAACAAAATGGCTGCGTGCTGGCATCACCCACCTGGAAAACTGGAAAAGGAGAAAGCCCACCACGCCGAAGGATAGGATCGTTTGGCTCGCGTGGTACCGTCACAAGCAGGGGCCACCATAAGAAAAATCCTTTGTCTCTCGTGATAAATCACAAGCAGGCCCCACCAGAGGAAAGAATCCTTTGTCTCTTGTCGACAGTTACAAGCCGGGACCCACCCCCCCCACCCTCACCGCTCCTGCGAATCTCACGACACGGGTCTGTGGCACCAATTTATGCTAGATTCTAATTCTTGTATCTCGTCCTGATTCTGGTTCGACGAAGCTTTCCGATGAAATACCAGCGGGGACCATAAATGGTGAACAGAAAAATTACTTTATTCTCGTAAATAATAGAAGAACATGTCTCGTCGGAGCGGGAAGCCAAGAGCGCTAAGACCGCCCCTTTTACCTAGTTTTATCACACAGCAGCGATGAGATTGTCCTATCAGCAACGGGAAAGGGGGTTGGAAGAACGTTAGACTGGAAATGAATACTTGTTGCATCTTACTGCTGCAACAAGTTATCTAATAAGCTACATACATCCATATAGACTAAACTAAACATGAAATAACATAGGATTTTTACGGATGTGTATAAAAACACTCTATCAACAGGAACACCATAAAACAGCCATCACAGACCACTGCAAAAGACAAACAAGAAAACTATGTTTTACTAATGTATCACTTAAATTTGCATATACTCTCAATAAATAGCTTGGCAGAGGGCTGCAGGATTTGGGCGTCTGTCATGAAGGACTATGTCCCCTGCCAGCAGTAAAAGACAATCTTCTTGTGTTCGAGTGTCCGATCGAATATCTCTGACACACACCCAACACCAAAAATAAAGTAAAAGCTAATCTGTTTGAAACAATTAGTCACAAACCAAAACAATACAGAAAATCCTCTGGGTTGTATTTTCTTCTCTTTAGTGTCTTAAAATAGTTCAGTGAAACAGTCTTGCAACAAGGGCAGAGCCTCGTGCCTTGAAAACCAAGCATCTCACTGCACATTTTTTCAGGAGTGTCATCTCATATAAACATTATGTTTACTCCTTACATCTTTAAATACATAGCACGAGACCATTGTGACATTTTGCAGATCTGATGGGTGCAATTCTACAATTTAAAGGAAATATTTATTTCATTTAATGATCAAGTTTAACAGAAATGCAAAAAAAAACATCAGTAGATCGGACAGAATAATATATATGTCGTGTCCATTTATATGTATTAAAAAACCCCAATAGTGTTTGTTTTTCTTTGATTTACAATAAGACAGGATCTGAAATAAAGCATCCTACTGATGTCACCGTTGTTAGGATTTAACGCAAGAATAAAAACCCCAGGTGAAGTTCCAGTGCATAGATTTAGTCCGCATAAAGATAATGTGCAATGTTTGAGACCGCAAGGAGAAATTGTAACATTTGTCTTCAGGAAACAACCCCAAGAAGCGTGAATGGATTGACGACGGTGAAATCAGGATCTGCGTTTAGATGTCCTGTATTGAGGAACATAACAGAGTTGTTTTTATTTTTTTGCGAATGGCATTTCATGAAGGCTCCACATCCAACGCTTCTCTCCTTGTCCCCATTTTTACATGGTTCTGGATAGACTGATTAGTATTTCTTCTTTAAGGGCTTGTGCGGCATACTAAATTTACAGATACATGACTTACAACGTGTGATTTGTACAACTACAACCAAAACTGTCAGAAAAAAAGACAAGTGACTCTTCTACGATGAACATCACAGTTATCTGACTGTGCCAGTGTTCCGTAAAGCATGTTGAGTTTGGAGTGTGTCATATACAAGTACCGTTAAATTACTTTCTCACTCTCACTCACTTCACAAATTACTTATTCAGTTGTTGATTTAAACCTTTGGAACAACACCCAACGTGTTGACGACCTTTTCAAAGGGCACCGGTAAGGCACATTAGGAAAAGCATGTGAATTGTAACCAAGTAAACAAGAAATATGTAACGTGAGCGTGCATGGCTCGTCAGCAGCCGGGAAAAGTACAGGCTTCTTCCTCTGAACCAACGTCTGCATGCCATCATCCCACCTTTCACCTGGAAACAAAAGTGGCATATAAATCACACAGAAATCTGAATGTGAGAGTAATTACAGAAAATTTAGAATAAGCGAAGAACTGAAACCCTGTGGCGTCACACGTGCGCACCGCGGCGCTGACGTGTGTACACCTTTGAAGTGCGCCTTTCAACCCTTTGCCATCTTTGATGTCTTTGAAGTCAGCCTGACGAAGGGTATATACGTAGCGCGGGACAGAGAGGTCGGGGGAAATCAAGGGGCAGATTCACTCGGACTCAGACACACACGCCCACACAGACTTGCAGAGACCCGCACAGCGTCGGACGGCGTTCACAGCACGACTTGCTCGACTCCACGCCACGATCAAGGACACATTGGGGACACATTACATCACCGTGTCACTTGCCTGGGAGATCTGACAACGAACCTACTGACGATTAAAGAGAAACATCAAACTCCCAACACTTCTCCTCATTTAGTGATTGTCAGCACAATCCAGTGTGTCATCTCCTCATTGGGTCTTTATTATGAATGTCTCATTGATAACTGACATTATCGTTTGTAAAATTGCCACACATTTTTTTGCTACTGATTCATTCTAGCAGTTTCATAGTATGTACTTTTGACATGAATGTGCAAACTAATTAACAATTACCAGTAATGAGATTAATTTCTGAAAAGACACTGGTCACATGAGCGATTTCTCCAAACAATTATGATTGTCTCTGTGTGCCCTGCTTGGCTATCAACTTGGTTCAGGGTGTCCCCCATCTACTGCCCGAGGACAGCTGGGATCAGGTCCAGCACTCCCCGCCACCCTTATGAGGATAAATTGGATCGAAAAATAAATGAATACTGGCACTGGCAGATATTTAGAATAACGTGTGGCCAATTGATATTGATCACAATTGTTGTGAGAAAACGCTCATGTGACTTGTGTCTTTTCAAGAATGAATCTCATTACATTAATTATTAATTCGTTTGCACATTTCTTTCAAAAGGCAACCGATCCAAGCTGTCTCTTGCCTCCTGCCCTATGACGGCTCGGATAGGCTCCGGCACCCCTGCCACCCTAATAAGGAGTAAGAAGTACGGATAATGGATGGACTTACTGTAAACATGACAAGGTGAAGTGCTACGCCCAGGTGAGATCATTTCAACAAATGAGGTCCGGGGCTATGAACTTTATTTAACTTCACCTTGTCAAGAATGGCGTTCCGAGTCAAGTTGAGGAAGGCAGTGCTGGAAAAATATTTTCCACTGCACAACTTAGTGTGTGAAATACTTTAAGGAGTCTCGAGACTTTGGATGGTGATTGGATCCCATGTCAAGAAAAACACACCTTTTTTGGATTGGATTGGATTTGCCTTTATTAGTCTCACAGTGGAGAAATTTACATTTCACAGCAGCAATGTGATGAAAGGAATGAAAGACGTCTTTTATGTCTTCACGGCTTTTTTTGTCAAGCGGAGTTATTTTGAAAGGTTTATGTTGCTTGGGTGGCGGGAGATGATCTCCTCACCTTTGAACTACTGTATGTACATCTTGTTTTGTCTCCATATTATCAATGAAGTTCCTTTCGTGACCACCTCCTCACTTCTGCATTTACTCGTAGCCATTCTTCCTTTACATAGTTGAGGTAGAATCAAAATGGGAGGGACCAAACAAACCAAAAGATGGCCTACATGTCGGGGCGATTGGTTAAATTGTGCATCTGCGAGGGATAATAGCGGAATTGCGCTAAAGTGCGGACGTCTGTTATCCCAGAAAATGTGAATGGATGAGTGACAAGGACAATGTACCTATGATAGCAAAAGAAAGCTTGTATTTGGAACCTGAAGGATAACTGTCACATCGACAGCGACTTAACAATGCCAAAAGTTTAAATGGCGTCATGGTTTTTACGTCATTGATTTGGCCGGTCATCATTTTAGCCCTGACGACCAAAATAAACAATACACATCTGAAGACATTGAAACCCAGTTGATACAATGCAAAAGCGCCCGCAAGAAGGCTACATGGCAGAAACAGTGTGTCACTATCTGGTTGGTGACCAACGAGTGGCGCTGTCGCCCCCCCCCTGCACCAGCATAGGTGTTGGTCGTTCCAATCAGTGGCAGTTAAAGGGACTCCCGGCACAACCATTCCTTGTCAGGTCATTGTATGTGTTTGCTTCACCCTTTCAGATTTTGTTCCTGCTGACTTTATTTAATACAATTTGTCAATTACACGCTGCTGCTCACTCCTGCCTGCTTTTTTTGGGATCCACCATCATCACCACCATTCAAACCGTGACACAATGCTTAATACACATGACAAATAAAAACCACTTGGACAATCGAATGGCTTCACATCCTTTTCATAAGCTCCAAATCAATTCTGTGTTCTACCTTCTTTGTCATTAAAGGCTGGTTTGGATTGAGGCTCACAGCTTCCCAGTCGTTGTCAACATCCATCTCGATGCTGCTGAAGTCACTCCGAATATCTTGAGCCAGTCTTGGACCGATGCTGAACATCAAAATTTTTAATTTTGAGCACATCTTCACTGTGGTTATTTGCCAGTTAATACAAGAGGTTTTGTGTCAACACCTCTTTGAGCTGGCCTGGGAAAGATGCAAAGCCTCTTCGGCAGACTCCATTCGGTATCGTTCATCTGCCAAACTCCGTTCTACCTCAAGTAGCCTAAAAAAGCAGAGCAAAGGAACAGTTATGGTCCACAATGCATTTGACAAAGTCCTGAAGTGGTATGGAAGACTATTTTTGCTGCATTTGAAAAACCATATTTAAAAATAGCTAGTCGAAGCACACTGTTCTTTTTTCAACTACAGTTCGGGTGAAGCATATATTGTTCTTAAAAGACATACACCAGAGTATATGCAATATTGTTTGTCGAAGAGCTTCAAACAAAAAAAGTACATTGAAATAAATGCCTTGAACCGTAAGAGGGCAAACCCGATAAATTGTGCAGCTCTCGTGAACACAAACGTGGATGCCTGCAATGCAGAGGTCACTGTTTAGGTACGACTCAGAGAATTAGATATTGCCAATGGCCTTCGGCTCCTCTCCTTCTGTGCAGAACATCAGCTGGTAATTACTAACACCGTCTTCCAAATGAAAGACAAGTTCAAGACCACTTGGCAGCACCCCCGCTACAAACATTGGTACCTCCTGGACTATGTGATTGTCCGTCATAAGGACATACAGGATGTCCTTATCACCCGTGCCATGCGTGGAGCTGAGTGTTGGACTGACCACCATATGGTCAGATGCAAACTCCTTATCCGCATACATACATACATACAAAGCTCTCCTGTCCTTTCCCACATCGCACACCCGGAAAGCAATATTTACCGAAGCAAGGGCAGCAACCCAGCGGGCACTCCGTGTCATGGAGGACACCTGGTGGTTGCAGAAGGGACATGAGATCCAATATCTGGCGGACTGTAACAACACCCAGGGTTTCTACAATGCCATCCAAGAACTGTATGGCCCTAGAAAGTGAACACTTGCTTCAGTGCAATCTGCTGATGGCTCTGTGCTCCTTAAGGACCGCTATGAGATCCTTGCTCGCTGGGTAAACCATTTTGAGACTCTTCTCAACACCACCAACCCCGTCAACTCAAACGTTCTGGACAATCTTCCATACCGGCCGCCAATCACAAGCCTCGACACCCCACCATCTTTTTCGGAGACCAGGCAAGCCATCATGAGCCTTGAGAACAACAAAAGTGCTGGACCTGATGGCATCCCTGCGGAAGTTTACAAACACGGAAGTTATCTCCTCACGCGCCGTCTGCACCTCCTTATACATAACATCTGGGAACATGGGAAGCTCCCGCAGGACTGGAAGGACGCTAACATCATTGTAGTCTACAAAAAGAAAGGGGACAAAACAGCCTGTGGGAATAGCCGAGGAATCTCTCTCCTCTCCACCGCAGGGAAAATTTTGGCCAAAATCATGCTCAGTAGGCTGGTCAAGCATTTCTCAGAGTCTGTGTTTCCAGAAACGCAGTGTGGTTTCCAGAGGACAAGATCCACCACAGATATGATTTTTGTATTAAGGCAGCTTATGGAGAAAAGCAGAGAACATCGCCTGGACCTCTACATAGCCTTCATAGATCTCAACAAAGCATTTGATACTGTCAATCGTGAGTTGCTATGGAAACACCTCTCCAAACTTGGAGTACCACCCAAGTTTCTTTGCGTCCTCCAGCAGCTGCATGACGGGATGCAAGCCAGAGTACTCTTCGGAGAGCTCCAGTCAGAGCTCTTCGGGGTGAACGCTGGGGTGAAGCAGCGCTGTGTTTTGGCTCCAGTGCTCTTTAATATCCTCCTCTCTGCCGTCACGTGCCTATTTCACAAAGGCATCGGACATGAAGATGGCATGCGGGTGGAGTACCGCCTCAATGGAAACCTCTTCAACATCAGACGGCTCCAGGCCCACACAAAGACAAATATCTGCTACATCTGCAAACTTCACTATGCTGATGACTGTGCTGTACTAGCTCAGAATCTATGCAGCATGCTCTCAACACCATTTCTAGCTTGTACCAGTCTTTTGGTCTCCAGATCAACATAAAAAAACAGAGCTCATGTTCCAACCTGTGTCTCCAACTCCCACACCACCCAGCCTTCACATCAATGGCATTTCACTAAATATAGTGAATCATTTTACCTACCTTGGCTCCACTTTGTCTTCCAATTGCTCCCTTGACATTGAAGTACAGAAACGTATAAATAAAGCCTCGTCATCATTTGGTCATGTACACAGCAGTCTTTACTAACCAAAACCTGAGAATTGGAACCAAGATTGCCGTATACAATGCAGTATGTCTGTCCACTCTCCTCTATGGGGCAGAAACATGGACCGCATACCGCCGGCACATTACCACCCTTGAGGCCTTTCACATCCGGAGCCTGCAGAAGATCCTTGGCATGTCCTGGGAAGATCGAGTGCCCCACTCATCCTTCAGTGCACAAATTCCATCTGCATGGAAGCGGCAGTTGCAAAGAAACACCTTCGGTGGATTGGACACACCATCTGCATGCCCGATCACCGCCTGCCCCGCCAAGTCCTCTATGGACAGCTGATGGACGCAAAGCGCTCTGCAGCGGGGCAAAAGCGACGCCTCAAGGACTACACCAGGGACCTCCTCAAACGAGCCAACATCAACACCATGTAGCTCGAAACTTTGGCCTTCAACCGACAAACCTGGCAGACCACTTGCGCCAGGATAGTCTCTGAAATACATCAAATCCACCAAGTCAGACAATTAGAGAGACACATTCAACGGCGTCCCCGCTCCCACACACACCAACATACACACCCCCCGCTCCCACACACACAAAAACACAAACACACACACATCCGTTCCCACACACACCATGCACACACACACACACACACACACACACACACACACACACACACACACACACACACACACACACACAAACAAACAAACAAACTGGTAAAAATCCAGCCAAACTAACAGAATGAAAGTCAACTTTACGGGTCCATATGCAAGGTTACTGCTAGGTAGCCTGCACACTTCTCATTAGCTTGCATGTTTGCTTTCTGCTGTCTCTCGCAGAAGTATATTGATGCTAACGTAGCATGGGGCTTGTCAAAGTGCCACTGACATTCGACTTTTTCATCAATGGTATTGTTTCAATGCAAATCAGAATCACGGCAGAACCTTTTCTCTCCACAAAGGCGAATCATTTGGTCCATTCAACCTGAAGTGTGCAATACTCGTCATCTTTTTTACTCGGGCTTATTCAAAAAGTGGTGTTTATCTGTTTCGACATCAACGGCACCTAGGTCAGTATCATCCAATTAAAATTGCGCTTTCAGCCAACTGCACCCCAAACAGGAAATGAACAGTGAAAAAGCGAGAATACGTTTTTAGTCTTATCTGCAAGTCAGATCCAATCATCAAAATAACCATATATGGCTCGGTTCCCGACCCCTCGATTTAAGTAAATAAACTTAACCCTTTGCTGCCTGAATTATGATACTAATGGATATAATAACATACTAGTAGCTTCCTTATTATTTTTCAATAATGTAGAAAATTTTATAACGTGCCTAATTTGGCACAATCGTCATGAAAGGCCTATATTGAGTGGGTGCCTTTTTTGGAACATATGTCAAGTGCGACTTCAAAGATTAGACTTTTACCCATATGACAGCTTTTTATTAAAATAATAAAATACATACAATATTTACATAAAATACATACATAATTTACATAAAATATTTATATAATGTTTACATAAAAATACATAGTTCCTTTACAGATAAAGAAAACTAGCTAATAACCATGGAATAAAGCAAAGCAGTTTTTGTGATGATTCAAACAAAGATTTACATTGCATTTTTTTTTTGCAGTAAATATTAGTTTTCACCGAGCATGTGCCATGATTGCACCTGTTGCGGTTCTTTGCAACATATGGAACATGAGCTATGTTGTCAAACCGAATACTGTATCATCGGAGGGAAAATAACCTCAATGTGTTTTAGCTGCGGTTCAGCTGAACAATTGATTGAGCCTCACTGTACCGCAACACCATATTTTTCTTGTTGCCAAATGTTAGAGTAAGGGGATAGATGTAAACCAATTATCAAAATGCAATCGATGATTCTTTCCTGGTTGGATGTTTTGAGCCAAATGGAGCACAACATTTGAGGTCACTTTCAGATCGGGAACCTTGGAGTCACTGACTGGATCTATCGTTCCTGTATTTGGAATGCATACATGTAGCAATCATAACCTGCCAGCACAAACAACTTGAACCCCCAGTTCATTGGTGTATTTGGTAGACACTGCTTGTGTGTAAATCTACCTTCATAGAGTACAATTTGTTCATCAATTGACAAACGCTGTGATTTGGGTAATTCTTGAAACTTTTATCATTGGCCTTACTTTGTGCAAGGGATCATAATTTGGGCTTCCCCGAGTCCCTCGTTTTGTGTTGTCTGCTATACGCAAGTTCCTTTTAATAATTTCGAAGCGATCCCTTGACATACAGTACATTCTGCAGCATAATCAGTTCGTGGAGATAGCGTTCAAGCCCAATGCATCCGAGTGTTTGGTCATTTAGAGATTGAGAAACAATATATCAATCCCCGCCACTTCTTAAGCTCTTCTTTGGCGAGACACAGGGGCGTATTGATGTCATTTTGCATTGCATAGAATTTCGACTGTTCGACAATAATAGCCATCATTTTTTCATCCAAAATCCTTTGAAAATATTTGACTAGTGATAGAAGTTCATCAATGCAACAGTCACGACTGTGTCCGATGCCAAAATGTCTTCATCAACATGGTCATCTATTTCATTATCATCAGGATCTGGAAAGATATACAGTACATGGGTATTTTAGAAAAAAAAAACATATAGGCACAGCAAGATTCAAAAAAGCAAAAACTATACCGCCCATTTGATGTCAATGCTCTTATCTTACTGTGAAATTGGCATCTCTTTCCTTACATTACATCACAAACAGAACTTCAGTCCTTTCAGATGCTTTATCATCTAGTCACTGTACTGTATTTGAGAATGTGAAATGCACATACGGTAGTGGGGACTATTTTGTCCACTAGGTGGCAACAAAACCTTACATAACACAAGTGGCAATGCAACCTATTACGTTCTTCAAAACAATCATTTCTACATTTTCTGATTACAAATTCTTTCTCTCAGATGATTTTAGTTGACATGCCAATCTAATGTCCTCAAGGCCTTCAGAAGTAATTCTGCTGTCTTTGATTTGCCCCAAATAAAATATAGACTTTTAGCTTATCCTGTAATTTTTTTCACAGAAACTTGTAAAAAAAACATATGGACCTCCGTTTAAATAATTAGATTGAGGATGCAAAGCTATGAGGTACAGCTATTAGTGTAAAACGCACCATTCACTTACAATTAGTCACATCGGGTACCAAGTCAGGATCAACAATACCATCATGAAAATAGCGTTAGCACGCCGAATGTTCCAAATACGGGACACTACTTATTTTTAATATTTCTTGGTAAATAAACAAGTTAGCGTTAGTTTATGCATTTCAGTATCAAGGTAAACCTCTTCTGAATAGCTCATAAAATCGTCACAACATATACTTACGTGATATTTGATCCATGATGATAAATAGAAGCAGCTTTGAAGATGGAGGAGCGCACGTTGTGTTGCGCAAGAAGGAGATGATGTCACTGACGCTCTTAAAGGCAAAGCTGCACATAACCTGTTATAAAGGGACATGTAACTTGTGCTGCATCACTTCCAATCGGCACTTGAACTGCTACCTTTAAATTTCTCGATCTATAAGCATTTATCTTTAGTGTACCGAATTTGACCCAATCGTCCGTAAAGGGTTAAAAGGTGAAATGAATACAATTACACTCATAACATGCATTGCAAGATATGTCAAGCTTTTATTTGTTAGAATTTTTGTAATTAAGGCTTACAACTTATGAAAACTGCAAAATCAGAGTCTCAAAAAATTAGAACATCGCATGAAATAAACAGAAAAATGAGTTTAAATAAATGAAATGTCAGTCATGACAAAAGTTTTTTTGTGTACTCAGTACTTTGTTGAGCGCCCATTTTCCTGAATTACTGCTTTGTTGCGGCGTGTGGCACTGTTTAGGTGTTATGGAAGACCAGGATGTTTCGATCGTGGCCGTCAGTTCTTTTGCATTGCTCGATCTCAGCTTTGTCATCTTCCTTTTGACGATGGCCCATACATTTTTGATGGGGTTGAGGTCAGGTGAGTTCATGATTATACTTTTCTGATGACAAACATTTCATTGACTTAAACTCATTTTTCTGTTTAATTCATGTTATATTCTATTTTTTTAGACTGATTTTGATAAGCCTTAAAAATTAGAATTCTAACAAATCTCAGCTTGAAATATCTTGCAATGCATGTTATGCATATATAATTGTATTCATTTCACCTTTTAAGTTGAATTACTTAAATGAATGAAGTTTTTCACAATATTCTAATTTTCTGAGGATGTGGTGAGTCTGTAGTTGAATGAATATTGAGAAAACTGTGTTTAGGTGCTACTGTTTGGCTTAACAAGATTATAGCAATTTCTTAATAGTGATTGACTTGTTCATGTCCTGGTGTAAAGAGAGTACAACAACTGAGATCATTATTTTTTTTCTGATGAGAAAAATCTGACATTTTTTCGGAGAGACCATCCAGCAATACACTATGTGTTAGTAGAAAAAAAATGCGACAAAATATTTGCTGTTTGTTATTCTGTCAATGACTTTTACAAAGATGAAAAATGCGAAACAAATCTGAGCGATGTCACCTTTCTTGGAGCTGACCGACTTCAATTGTTTGGGCAACAGTGTTGTTCCTTTCCTGAGGACCTCTGGTAGCTTCTTCTAAATTGACTGAAGCCTGAAAGGCAGGTAAACACAATACTATTAATTTTTGAAAGACTCAAAACAACATTTTGCTAAATAGATGAAAAGAAACACGAATTCTACAAGCATCAAAACGAGTGTAGTCGAACAGCAGCAATGCAATTGATTGTGATCACTCTTTCTTGATATAAAATCAATCGCAGAACAACTAAGTGGATATCTTTGAGATAATGGCCATCGCAACATTTATATCTTCAAAAACTAAGAATGGAAGATCATTTGGAGTGAGCATCTTAACAACTTTTACCTGAGCCTGGTTTTGCATTTCCAGCCAGTGGAATCGATTTTGGGTGTCCGTCAGGGGTTGGGACACGGCAAGTAGCTGAGCAGCCACAGCGGCCTTTTCCTCCACCGCCTGCTGTAGCTGTGAATGTGGACAGGAACATTGACATGAACACGGTTTGCTACATTTTATCTCTGAAACAAACTGATTGGGGATAATGATGACGATAAAAGATACAGGGCAACAGCTCAGATCACAAACTGCAATTGTCGACTGCTGAGCACTAAGAAATTCCGGTGATGCAGGTCACGCGCAACCATAGGTACAAGATTAACCTGATTTATTTTAGCTATTTTTTATGCTTGTGAAAATAAGAGTGATAGGATGATTAGGGTGAGGTGTACATTAACACAATAAATATTGTACAAACATGCAAAGACACACAAAATGGTTGTTTTCAGAAAATAATCACAAAACCTTTATTCGTCCCACAATGGGGAAATTTGCAGTCCACAGCAGCAATTTGAAAGGGGATTGCGGTGGGGGGTGGGGGGGTTAAAGGATAGAAAACAAGATATTCTTTGCATAGTAAAATAATCGATGAAAAGGTTTCTTCAGCCGTCATGTGTACTTCTTTGAAGGTGTCAGATGTTTCGCTTCCCATCCAAGAACCTTCGTCAGCAACTAGTCTTACTGGTAGTTTCGGCCCTATATATATATATATATATATATACATACATACACACACACACACATGCGGCTGGATAGCTCAGTTGATATGCGGCTGGATAGCTCAGTTGATAAGGCATCGGTGTGGCATACGGGAGACGAGGGTTCGAATCCCACTTGGGGCAGAGATGAAATGAGCACAAAACATCATCCAGTTTGAGTCCTTGGGCAAGACCCTTCATGCTAATGCCTACCTCATACAATGATGAGAGACAATAAATCGAATGACATGGCTCAGACGTCGCCCGGCCAAACAAAAGTCAAAGTCAAAGTCAGCTTTATTGTCAAATATGCTAATATGCATGACATACAGCACAGATGAAATTGATGTCCTCTCGGACCCAGCGTGCAAAACAATCAAAGCACTTATAACATGGCTAAAAAGACATACAATTGACAACAGACAATACATGTAATTTCTGTATGTAAAGTGTGTCTGGAAAGTGAGGCAGTGACGTAGGTAAAGTGAGGTAGTGACATATGTAAAGTGAGGAAGTGACGTATATAAAGTGACATAATGTAGTAATGCAAAAACACACAACAAGAAAGGGTTGAAGTGAGGTCTTTAGAAAAAAATGAGAAAGAACAAAAAAAATAGAGTTCAGGATTATCGTACAGCATGTAGCGTGTACTCAGAGTTTGGTGAGTGTGGCAGTGGGAATGGGCAGGCTGGGCAGGGCTGGGAGGGAGTTGAGTCTCCGGACTGCCTGGTGGCAGAAACTCTCCTTGAGCCTGCTGGTCTTGGCTCGGAGACTCCGCAGTCTCCTACCTGATGGCAGCAGGCTGAAGAGGCTGTGGGAGGGGTGTGTGGGACTGCCAGCGATCCTGATGGCTCTGCGGGTGAGGCGGGTGTTGTAGATGTCCTGAAGGTGGGGGAGAGAGACACCGATGATCTTCTCAGCTGTCCTCACGATGCGCTGCAGAGTCTTACGGCAGGACACGGTGCAGGCGCCGTACCACACGGTCATACAGCTGGTCAGGATGCTCTCGATGGTACCGCGGTAGAAGGAGGTCGTGATGGGGGTCGGGGGTCCAACTCTTTTGAGCTTGCGGAGGAAGTACAGGCGCTGGTGGGATCTCTTGGCCATTGATGCCGTGTTGTGGCTCCAGGACAGGTCTTCAGATATGTGCACTCCAAGGAACTTGGTGCTGCCCACTCTCTCCACTGCAGCACCGTCGATGGTTAGTGGAGCATGCTGGGGGCGCACTCTCCTGAAGTCCACAACAATCTCCTTCGTCTTCTCCACATTCAGATGGAGATTGTTGTCCTTGCACCACATGGCCAGGCGGCTGACCTCGCCCCTGTAGGCTGTCTCCTCGTCGTTGTTGATGAGGCCCACCACAGTCGTATCATCCGCAAACTTTATGAAGAGGTTGGAGCTGGGTGATGATGGTGAGCAGTCGTGCGTGAGCAGAGTGAAGAGGAGGGGGCTCAACACACACCCCTGGTGGGACCCTGTGTTCAGCGTGATGGTGCTGGAAGCGTTGTCGCCAACTCGGACTGCCTGTGGTGTCCCCGTCAGGAAGTCCAGAACCCAGTTGCACAGGGAGGTGCTGATCCCCAGTTTACTCAGTTTATCGGTGAGCAGTTGGGGGATGATTGTGTTGAATGCTGAGCTGAAGTCGATGAACAGCATTCTGACGTAGGAGTCTCTGGTCTCCAGGTGGGTGAGCGCTGTGTGGAGAGCAGTGGAGATGGCATCATCGGTCGAGCGGTTGGGCCGATATGCAAACTGGAAGGGGTCATGGTTGGGGGGGAGGGCAGCCTTGATGTGGTTCATAACGAGCCGCTCGAAGCACTTCAATACTAATAATGAGGATGGGAGTGAGTGCGACCGGGCGGTAGTCATTGTGGCAGGTGGGGGACGACTTCTTAGGGACCGGGATAATGGTGGTGGCTTTGAGGCACGTGGGTTGGCATGGTTGAAATCGCCAGCCAGGATAAGGAAAGCATCTGGGTGGGCTGTCTGTTGCTCGCTGATGTGCTGGTAGAGTTCATTCAAAGCCGCGCTCCTGTTGTTAATTGAGCTCGGGGGGAAGTAAACTGCTCCCAGCAGTATGGCACTAAATTCCCTCGGCAGGTAGAATGGCCGACATTTTATGCCCATAAGCTCCATCAGTGGTGAACAGTGTTCGCATACCACTGGCATCACTGATGTAAACACAGAGTCCCCCGCCGCGAGTCTTTCCCCCCCTTGACGAGCGCTCTGTCTGCCCGGAAGCTACTTAGCTGGGGTAGCCGGAAGGCACTGTCCGCCATGCTGTCGGTCAGCCATGTTTCCACAAACACAAGGGCACAACACTCACCCACGGTCTTGGAAGTTGAGCTGAGAAGTCTGATGTAGTCCATTTTATTGTCCAGCGAGCGCACGTTAGCCAACGTGATGGTAGGAATGGACGGCCGGTGATCAATCCATGCTTGCGTCGCACTTCTGCTTCAGCTGGTTTTGGTTGTAAAAATGAACTGCCGATGTCGAGCAGAACCTCACGGGAGTAGGTAAGCCTCGGGTGTAGCGAGGCAAACTGAGACAGACATTTACACGAGTGAGACAAACATAATAAAAACGAAAAAAACAATTTGCTGGGAGAGAGAGGAGCCGCTGCGTGTGCACGCGCCACCATCTTGGGAAAAAAAAAAAAAAAAACAAGGTCTGCGTCGGGTGCTGGGGAACCAGAGCACCTTGATGAAAAATGGGCTACTGGAACAAAGCAGAGATGGACGAGATGCGATAACATGGCTTTGTTGGAATGCTAACATTCCAACGAATGTGAGAAGGAGGTCACACATAACAGCAGTGCACAATGGCTGGTGACTCTGAAAGAGGAGCACAGCAACCTCCCTGAACAGAATCCAGTTACCATCACAGCAGCAGACATACAAGAACGAGTCTCAGGTATGAAAAACTGGACGGCACCAGGCCCGGTTATGGTCCACACCTACTGGCTGAAGAAACTCACAGCACTCCACGAGCGCCTAGCAGCACAAATGAACCAGTTGCTGATGGATGGTACTCATCCAGGATGGCTAACCGAAGGGCGAACAATCCTGATCATGAAGGATTACCTTCCAACTATCGGACAAGCAACCCTAGTCAGAGGGGTTACATGCGGAGAATGGGAGCTGAATGGTTACTTCGAAACCCATAGTCACGGTTGACCACGAAACAACTAGTAGCTCAGTGTTCCAATATCCACAAACGGCAATTGCTATCACAACTTGAGATTGATGAGGTACAACACAAATTCCGAGGTGAAGGGCCCCAGGCTGCCACATCAGAGGAAGAAGTTCAACCAGAGATTGGGAGGCAAGCCCCAATGAATGATGAGATTGGTAAACCAGCCTCAATGAATGAAATGCTGTGCGAAGCAGCAACTGACCTGAGAGATAAGATCATGGCAAGAATGAATACTGGGCAACTAAGAAACCGATTACAACGGCTATGTAAAGCACCACCTGAAAGTCTCATGGAAACTGTGAATGCAGCACTGAGAACGATCCCGACCGGAACAATCACGGAAACCAATGAGCTGATACACGCTTCAGCATCAGTGATCCTAGAGATGCTTGGCTACAAGAGCAACCATGAGCAAATTTCCCCATTGTGGAACGAATAAAGGTTTTCTGATTCTGATTCTGATGAGAGCCACAAGATTCATTACCCACCATGGAAAAGACGGTTGGAGGCTAAGATCAAGGCGGCTCAGAAAGATGTGAGTCAATTCACGGAGACCCAGAGAGGTGTGAAGAAAAGGCCAATACCCGAGAGGTACATGCAGATAACCATACCTGAAGCACTCGAAACTGCCAAACAAAGGCTCCAGCCTTGTCCAGTCGCCTAAAGAGGTACACGAAAGAGAATGAGGCCAGAACAATAAACAGGCTGTTCGCAACACAACCTGCGAAAATGTACGCTCAGTGGCAGGGTTCTAACAGCAGAGCAGACCCTCCAAGGCTGGAAACTGAAAGATACTGGAAAGGCATATGTGAGAAGGAGGTCACACATAACAGCAGTGCACAATGGCTGGTGACTCTGAAAGAGGAGCACAGCAACCTCCCTGAACAGAATCCAGTTACCATCACAGCAGCAGACATACAAGAACGAGTCTCAGGTATGAAAAACTGGACGGCACCAGGCCCGGTTATGGTCCACACCTACTGGCTGAAGAAACTCACAGCACTCCACAAGCGCCTAGCAGCACAAATGAACCAGTTGCTGATGGATGGTACTCATCCAGGATGGCTAACCGAAGGGCGAACAATCCTGATCATGAAGGATTACTTTCCAACTATCGGCCAATAACCTGTCTCTCCACAACATGGAAGCTCATGTCAGGCATCATTGCGGCTAAGATAAGTGGACACATGGATCAATACATGAGCAAAGCACAGAAAGGCATTGGTAGAGATTCTAGAGGTGCCAAACATCAGCTGCTGGTTGACAGAACAGTCGCACAAGACTGCAGGTCCCGACATACCAACCTGTGCACAGCCTGGATCGATTACAAGAAAGCATATGACTCGATGCCACACACATGGATCACTGAATGTTTGGAGTTGTATAAGGTCAACAGGACCCTGAGAGCCTTCGTTGCAAACTCGATGAGGATGTGGAAAACCACACTTGAAGTCAATGGCATGCCACTAACGCAAGTGTCCATCAAACGTGGCATATACCAAGGTGATGCACTCTCCCCACTGCTGTGCTGCATAGGACTGAACCCCCTCAGCCAGATAATTGCCAAGACAGGCGATGGATACCGCCTCAGAAATGGAGCTACGATCAGTCACCTCTTCTACATGGATGACATAAAGCTGTAAGCTAAGAGCGAAAGGGACATAGACTCCCTGATCCACACAACCAGGATCTACAGCAGTGATATCGGGATGTCATTCAGGCTGGAGAAATGTAGTCGGATGGTGACTAAGAAGGGCAAGGTAGTCCACACTGAAGGGGTCTCACTCCCTGAAGGAACAATAGCAGACATTTAAAACAGCTACAAGTACCTTGGTATACCACAGGCCAATGGCAACCTCGAACTAGCAACAAGGAAAGCGGCTATGACCAAATACCTCCAGCGGTTGAGGCAAGTCCTCAGAAGCCAGCTCAATGGCAAGAACAAGACCCGGTCAATAAACAGCTATGCCCTGCCAGTGATCAGATACCCTGCAGGAATAATAAGGTAGTCAAAGGAAGAGATTCAGACCACGGATGTTAAGACCCGAAAACTCCTCACCATGCACGGAGGGTTCCATCCCAAGTCCAGCACCCTGAGACTGTACACAAGCCGTAAGGAAGGAGGCCCGGGACTAGTGAGTGTAAGAGCCACTGTCCAGGATGAAACATCCAAGCTCCATGAAAACATCAAAGAGAAGGCTCCAACGGATGATGTACTCAGAGAATGTCTCAGACAATGGGGAACAGAGGATGAGGTGCTGGACGAGGGACAATCATGGAATCAGGAAAAGCCACTACATGGGATGTACCTCCGAACCATAACAGAAATGGCTGATCTCAAGAAGTCCTATCAGTGGCTAAAGAGGGCTGGCCTAAAGAACAGCACAGAGACACTCATCCTGGCTGCTCAAGAGCAGGCCCTGAACACCAGAGCCATAGAGGCAGGGATATACCACAACATGCAAGACCCAAGGTGTAGGTTGTGCAAAGAAGCACCTGAGACAATCCAACACATAACTGCAGGGTGTAAGATGCTGGCAGGGAAAGCCTACATGGAGCGCCATAACCAGGTGGCTGGCATAGTCTACCGAAACATCTGTGCAGAGTATGGACTGGAAACCCCAAGGTCAAAATGGGTAACACCTCCCAAGGTAGTAGAGAATGAACGAGCAAAGATCCTGTGGGACTTCCAGATACAGACTGACAAGATGGCAATGGCCAACCAACCAGATATCGTGGGCATAGATAAAGGGCAAAGGAAAGCCGTTGTCGTGGATCTAGCGGTGCCGAGTGATGGAAACATCAGAAAGAAGGAACATGAGAAAATGGAGAAATACCAAGGGCTTAGAGAGGAGCTGGAGAGAGCCTGGAAGGTAAAGGTGACAGTCGTGCCTGTGGTGGTCGGAGCACTCGGACCTCCTAACTCGACGAGTGGTGGCAACAGATCCCGGGAACAACATCAGATATCTCGGTCCAGAAAAGCACAGCACGGATATTGCGCAGAACCCTCAAGCTTCCTGGCCTCTGGTAGAGGACCCGAGCTAAAATGGGGGACAGACACCATCCATGAGGGGTGAGACGAGGATTATTTTATATATATATATATATATATATATATATATATATATATATATATATATATATATATATATATATATATATATATATATATATATATATATATATATATATATATATATATATATATATACAGTAAAGTCTCGTTATATCGATACTTTTTTCGGACTCCCTTGAATATCGATATAACGAGACTTACTACTATATATATATATATATATATATATATATATATATATATATATATATATATATATATCCCTACTGTCCAGACATGGCGGTGCCGGACTCTGCTATGATAGGTCCCTGCTCTCAGGTTGGGGGTAGCAGAGGACTAATCCCTGTGGCTCCACTGATAGCTTCATTTACAGTACTCTCTTTTTTTTTTTTTTTTTTTTTTTTTTTTTTTCAAAAAAAGACTATCAACATTGCAGAGATAATACTAATGGTTCTCAATCGGCAGTAAATATGCACCTAAAAGCTCGCAACCACTCATTTGACGACAATGAGGTTAATATCTTAGTGAAAGAAAATAGCTGGTTTGAAAGGTGAGTAAAAGAAATTATTTTCATAAAACAGTAAAATCCTTCCCTTAACCGTAATGGTGGGGTGAGGTTCAATTTGGATCGTTTGTACAATAGAATGCTTAGGCAACATGGGATTAGTCATGCCGATGAGGTGATACTAAGGCAAATTGGGCGATCAGGCCAGTCATCAGTGGGGACAATAGAAGCTATCAGTGGAGCCACAGGCATTAGTCCTCTGCTCCCCCCAACCTGAGAACAGGGACCTATCATAGCAGAGCCCGTCACCGCCATGTTTGGACAGTAGGGATATATATATATATATATATATATATATATATAGGGCCGAAACTACCAGGAAGACTTTAGTCGCTGACGAAGCTCCTTGGATGGGAAGCAAAACGTCCGACACCTTCAAAGAAGTACGGATGACGGCTGAAGAAATCGTTTCATCGATGGACAATTCCTGTACGACTGAGAGCTTACACAGACATAGTAAAATAACAATGCCAACTGCATACTGTAAATGTGCAAAACCGTTTCATTAAAAAAAAAAAAAAAACTACCTCCTCCACTCCGCGTTGCTGCACCTGAAGAATGCTGGGAGCACGGTGAGGATCACGTTCTTCGATTTCTCCAGTGCCTTCAACACCATCCAGCCAAATCTACTGAGGGACAAGTTGCGGCATGCCGGAGTCGATCACCACTTTACATCCTGGATTACAGATTACCTCACAAACATGCCACATTATGTGAGGGTAAAGAACTGTGAGTCGGACAGGCTTCTCTGCAGCACCGCAGCGGACAGTCTTGGCTCAATTCCTGTTCACCCTCTACACCTCGGACTTCAACTACAACACCCCAACCTGCCACATTCAAAGGTTCTCTGACGACTCAGCCATTGACGGCCTCATTACAGAGGGAGAGGATAGGGAGTACAGGGGACTGACAAAGGACTTTGTGGACTGGTGAAGGCAGAATCACCTCCAGATCAACACCGGGAAAACCAAGGAGCTGGTGGTGGACTTCTGCAGGAATCAATCCTCACCTGCACCGTTGAACATCCAGGGTTCAGACATTGAGAGGGTGACCTCCTACAAGTACCTGGGTGTTACTCTCAACAATAGGCTGGAATGGGCTACAAACACAGATGCCCTAATCAAAAAGGGACAGAGTCGCCTCTTCCGACTTACGAAACTGAGGTCTTTTGGAGTTCAGGGGTCACTCCTAAAGACTTTCTATGACTCTGCGGTGGCCTCAGCCATCCACTATGGAATTGTCTGCTGGTCAAGCAGCATCATCACCCGGGACAGAAAAAGACTGCAACACCTTGTCAAGAGGGCCAGTTCTGTCCTGGGCTGCTCGCTGGACTCTCTGGAGGAGGTGGGCAACAGACGGACGCTAGCTAAACTAAAAGCTATGATGGACAGCCCCTCTCACCCCCTCCTGCCCACCCTGACAGCACTGGGTAGCCCCTTTAGCCAGATATTATTACACCCGCGCTGCAAGAAGGAGAGGTACCGCCGCTCGTTCCTACCGACTGCTGTCAGGCTTTGCAATTCAGTGATCACATGTGAAAAAAAACTGCACACTTGTATATATGGGTTGATGCAATAATTCAATGTGCCTCTCTTGACACTTGCACAATGTTCAGTTTTTTTATGAAACGGTTTTGCACATTTACATTTGCACAGTATACAGTTGACAGTTTTATTTTGTTATGCTCAGAATATCTTGTTTTCTATCCTTTCACCCCCCACCCCATCCCCTTTTAATTGCTGCTGTGGACTGCAAATTTCCCCATTGTGGGACGAATAAAGGTTTTCAGATTCTGATAATTCTTTATGCCTCCATCCAGAGACATCACCGCTCCACTATCACTCTTGTGTAGGATATCTCTCTTCCACATCTTTACAATGTGAAAAGCAGTGTGCTCTCCGAGCGAGCAATCACATGGAACACGTGCACGTAAATCTTACATAAAAAAAATCTCTCTCTCTCTCTCTCTCTCTCTCTCTCTCTCTCTCTCTCTCTCTCTCTCTCTCTCTCTCTCTCTCTCTCTCTGTATATATATATATATATATATATATATATATATATATATATATATATATATATATATATATATATATATATATATATATATATATATATATATATATATGTAATGCCCCTCAGCGTGACAAATGATGCGCAGAGTCGCTGGTATAGCGAGTCGGTCTTTTATTAACAAATTTAGCAGTTTTATCACACAAACAGGAGCTGTTGTTACGCTACAACTCACGCGCAGACAATCCCTCAGGCATACTGCCTAACCCCCGTTCTTGGGTCTCCGTGTGTGTCGTCACGGGACCCCAACAAGCCCAGCCCCCAAACATGCATAACACAAGCACTGAACGTTACACTACCCTCCCCTTTATGAAACCCTCGCCCCGAAGGGTCAACAAAAAAAGTCCTCAAGTCGCTGTGGCCTTCGTCTGCGTCTCTGTGGTCGACCTGGCTGTGGCTCGGTTCCCCCCTGCGCTGGCTGACTCGGGGCAAAACTGGAGGAGGGTGGGGAACCTGGGCTAACCAGATTACCTGACGTGGACGAAGCAGACCCCGCCTCAAATACAGGAATACTGCTGCTCCGGTAGGGGGCCAACCTGTCCCGATGTAGAGCAATTTTCCTGCCCCTGGGGGGACCGCTACCCGATAAACAACCTCCCCCACCTGCTCGAGTACCCGACAAGGGCCATCCCAGTGGCTATCTAGTTTGGAGCAGCGGCCTTTTTTCCATTTGGGCGTATACACCCAAACCAGTTCCCCGGCCCGGAAGTCTCGCCCCTTGCTCCGCACGTCATAATTCCTCTTTTGGCGTGCTCCGGCTTTCTCCAGCTGGTCCCGTGCGAACGCGTGCGCTGCCTCCAGCCGATCCTGCAGTCGACGGGCATACTCCAGCCCCGGCTGGTCCTCTGGGCCGCCTGGTGGTCTTCCAAACGCCATTTCTGCCGGTGTCCGTATTTCCCGGCCCAGCATCAGCAGAGCAGGGGTACAGCTGGTGGAACTCTGAACCGCTGATCGATAAGCCATCAGCACCAGTGGGATGTGCCTGTCCCAGTCACGTTGGTGTGTGGAGGTGAGGATGGCGAGCTGCTGTTGCATGGTGCGGTTGAATCGTTCCACAAGTCCATCACTCTGCGGATGCAAGGGAGTGGTGCGCGTCTTCTGCATGTCAAAGCGTTCACACAGAGCAGCGAACACCCTGGACTCAAAATTTCTGCCTTGGTCACTGTGGATGATATCTGCAGTTCCAAACCGGCAGAACATACCCTCCAGTAGCGCATCAGCTACTGTTTCCGCCTCTTGGTCTGGCAGTGCGTATGCCTCTGGCCACTTGGTAAAATAGTCCATTGCACACAGCACGTAGCGATTTCCTCTGTCTGTCACAGGGAAAGGGCCCATGATGTCCACAGCAACTCTCTCCATGGGCGCACCAACCCTTTGTTGCTGAAGTGGTGCGTGTGATTGGGCTTGAGGTCCTTTGTAGGCCATGCACTCATCACAGCGCCGACAGAAGTCCTCTACGTCCCGTCGGTGCTGCCCCCAATAGAACCCTTGGCGTAGCCGTCGGAGGGTCTTTGTGCTGCCGAAGTGTCCCGAGCCGGTGCCCCCATGACATGCTCTCAGCACCGTCTCTCTGAGAGCTCTTGGCACGACCACCTGCCATCTCTCTTCCCCGGTGGCAGGTTCTTTCCAGGCTCTCTGCAGCACGCCGTCCTTGATGCGTAAGCCATCAAACTTGCTCCAAAGGCCTTTGGAAGCAACAGAGAGTCCCATCACGCCTTCCCAGGGCGGCCTCCTGCCACTCTGGACCCACTGCCGCACGGGGTTGAGATCGTGGTCCTCCTGTTGTTTTGAAGCCCACTCAGCAGTGTCCACAGCCTCCAGGGTGCAGCATGTCGGCACAGCAGCAGCCGCTTCCCCGCAAAGCTCCAACTCCCTGGCATCTCGCCGGTCACATTAGCTGCAGCCACTAATGGAACATGGCCGCCGGGAAAGTGCATCTGCATTAGCGTGCTGAGCCCCAGCCCGATGCACCACAGTGAAGTGGAATGCTTGCAGCTCCTCAAGCCACCGTGCTACTTGGCCTTCTGGTTCCCTGAACGACATCAACCACTGCAGTGCGGCGTGATCTGTTCTGATGGTGAAGGGCACGCCACACAGGTAGTACTTGAAGTGGCGTGTCGCCAGAACAACTGCTTGCAGTTCACGTCTTGTAACGCAGTAGCGTCGTTCACTTTTATTGAAAGTGCGGCTGAAATAGGCTACCACTCGCTCACCTTCTGGCCCCACCTGGGACAACACTGCCCCCATGCCGACATTGCTCGCGTCTGTGTCCAGCAAAAAAGGCAGGGATGGATCAGGAGGGGTGAGGACGGGAGCGTTCATGAGGGCTTTTTTTAGGCTGGAGAATGCCTCCTGACAATCCGGCAGCCACACGAAGGGTTCATTATCTCTCAGGAGGCGGAACAAGGGTGCTCCAATAGAAGAAAATCCTTTCACAAACCGCCTGTAGTATGAAGCTAGTCCCAAAAAACTTTTTAACTGCTTCTGGTCCCTTGGTACTGGCCAGTCTTTGATTGTGCTGACTTTCTCCTCCAGCGTGCTGATGCCCTTACCGTCCACTAGATGGCGCAAGAATTCCACTTTTTGCTGCATGAAGTGGCACTTATCTGGGTGCAGTTTCAGCCCAGCTGCCGCAATCTTCCCCAGCACCAGTCTCAGAGATTCCAGTGCCACTTGAAAAGAATTACCATGGACGAGGACATCATCCAAATACACCAGGCACTTTTGCCTCGGAATGTTTGTGAGTATTGTGTCAATCAAACGCTCAAATGTCCCTGGTGCATTGCATAGGCCAAAACTCATGACCTTAAACTGCCAGTGTCCTCGTGTGGTGCAGAATGCCGTCTTGGGCTTGGACTCTGTGGTGAGAGGGACTTGCCAGTAGCCACTCCGCAGGTCAAGTGACGAGAACCATGCAGAACCGGAGACCAGATTCAAGGTCTCATCTACGCGTGGTAGTGGGTAGCAGTCTTTCTTTGTCACCTTATTGAGCGGTCTGTAGTCCACACAAAACCGCGATTTGGTGCTCTTTTTCTTGGGGACCATGACCACGCCAGACGCCCACGGACTGTCGGAGGGCTCGATAATCCCTGCCTTGAGCATGGCACGGATCTCTTGATCTGCGGCTTCCTGCTGGGCTAGAGGCAGGCGTCGAGGGCGAACCTTCACTGGTCGCGCGTCACCCGTGTCGATGTGGTGCTCGACAAAGTGAGTGAGGCCCACCTCATTCTCACTGAGAGCAAAAATGTCATTAAATTCCCACAGTACCTGCCATAACTGCTCCTGCTGCTCGACACTTAAGCCATCACAGTTCTTCTGCCAAATGGACCGGATAGCCCCAGTCCGGCTCTCTGCTGATTGACCCGGGGTCAAATTGACTGGCATGGCTGGGCTGGATCCAGTTGGCGCCCCCGGTGGGTAGACCATCACAGGGCGAGCGAACTCTACCCAATCTACCGTCGAAAGCTGAGGAGTCAGCACTGCTGCTGTCTTGGTCAGGCTGGTTTGGGTCATCGGTGCATCCGTGCTCTCTGCTGACGGTTCCGCCGTGTTGATGGCCACCTCTGGTGCACTCTGTCGAGACGCCGTGATCAGCTCCATATGCTGACCGCTCGGCAGGATGAGTACTCCAGCTCCCAAGTCCACCGTACATTTTGCGGCTTTTAAAAAGTCTCGTCCCAAGATACAGGGGTCACTGACGTCAGCTACCCAAGCTGAGTGGGTTGTCGACAAACCCCCCAGAGTGAAAACAAAGTTCCCTTCACCTTGCATCTTGGCGTTTCACCGGTCACGGTCCTCAGTTTTGTGAGGGTCGATTTTAAGACGGTTCCCGCTGGAACAACGTCAGGCCTCACAATTGTGGCTGACGACCCAGTGTCCACCAAGGCTGTACAGGAAATGTCCCCAATTTGCACGCGAACATGACTGGGGTCCCCCACGTCTGTCCACCCCACCATGATCGCTTTCTCTCCACGTGCAGATTGTAATTTCCGGCTACTCACTGGAGGGGTCCGCGTTGACCGGGCTACGCAGACCCTTTCCCGTTTCCCTGTTGGTTCAACATCTTTGGGCAGCGTCGTAGCAGATGACCTGGCTGGCCACACCCCCAGCAGACAGCAGGTCGAGCACATCGACCACTTCCTTCCTCCCGTTGTGCTGGGCGGGTATTTATCGCACACACCAGCTCATCCACCCACGCTGGCCGGCGCTCCTCACCTCCTGACAGCGAGGTCGCCAAAACGGGGCAAGCCGCCGTCGGTAGTACTCCTCTGGCTGCGATCTCCCTCTCCGTAGCAAGAGCGAGTGCTTCTCCGAGCGCCGCTGGGTGGGCAAGCTGGACGTGTAGGCGCAGTTCATCCGGTCTGAGTGCTTGGATGAACTGGTCCCGGATAAGTTCATCTTGGATGTCCTTTGGCATCTCAGCATATGCCCGCCGGCTGAGGCTCTCGATCTCATGGGCAAGACAAGGCAGCGGCTCCCCAGGATGTCGATCATGCCGTTTTAGCTCGCAGCGCAAGGAGTCCTTCAAATTAAACTCCCCGAAATGCCTCTGTAAGGTGCCCACCAGCGCGCAGTAATTGAGTCTCTCTCCAGGGCTTAGTAGCAGTAGACAGGAAGTAGCCTCGTCGGTTAATGAAAGTGCCAACTGTGCCGCTTTCACCTTGTCTGGCCAGTTTGCCGCGTCTGCCACCAATTCAAACTGGGCCCGATAAGCCTCCCAACTTCCTTTCCCGGAGAACTTGGGGGGTTTCATGGGGGGCCAAGCCAACCCCAGGGCGCCGCCATCAATGCTTCCGTCAACCCTCGTGGCCGCTACATCCCGGCGTGGCGCCGTAATGGCGGACTCGCGCTCATTTCGGCACGGATTGTCAACATAATTATCATAGTCTCCCAGGACATGAAGTGGGAGGTCAACACCAACTCTATCCTGAAAAAGGCCCAACAGAGAATGTACTTCCTGAGGCTGCGAAAGAAGCATGGCCTGCCACAGGAGGTGCTGCAACATTTCTACACGGCTGTCATCGAATCCATCCTGTGTTCTTCCATCAGCGTTTGGTTCGGGGCCGCCACAAAAATGGACAAAATCCGACTTCAACGGACAGTTAGGACGGCGGAAAAAATCATTGGCACCGCCCTACCCACTCTCGAGGACTTGCACACTGCAAGAATCCAAACTAGGGCGCGGAAAATCCTACTGGACCCTCCGCACCCTGCCCACCACCTTTTCCAGCTACTCCCCTCAGGCAGGCGCTACCGATCCATGCGCACCAAATCCAGCAGACATTTAAACAGCTTCTTCCCCCAAGCCCCTAACTCTTTGAACTCTTTCAACTCTTTCAACAGTAGCCAAAATGGAACTGTATAGTGCCACTTAGCAGTTTTTTTTTTGACGACGATACTAGTGCAGCGTGTTCTACCGGAAACAAATTCCTTGTGTGTTCTACATACTTGGCAATAAAGATGATTCTGATTCTGATTCTGATAAACATGACCTCGCTGTGTGCCACTTGACATTGGCATGTCTATCATGTATGGCGCTGCTTCTTTCTTTACCGTAGCCGGGTCGCCGTGCTGAACGGCCTCCTCCTTTACCGTAGCAAAGTTGCCAAACATTTTTTTTAAGCAGTTGGGCGTACGACGGAAAATCCGGAGCTTCTGACACCAATGTAATGCCCCTCAGCGTGACAAATGATGCGCAGAGTCGCTGGTATAGCGAATCGGTCTTTTATTAACAAATTTAGCAGTTTTATCACACAAACAGGAGCTGTTGTTACGCCACAACTCACGCGCAGACAATCCCTCAGGCATACTGCCTAACCCCCGTTCTTGGGTCCTCCCTTCTCTCCGTGTGTGTCGTCACGGGACCCCAACAAGCCCAGCCCCCAAACATGCATAACACAAGCACTGAACGTTACAATATCTATCTATCTATATATATATATATATATATATATATATATATATATATATATATATATATATATATATATATATATATATATATATATATATACAGTAAAGTCTCGTTATATCGATATTGGATATATCGATAGTCCCGGTTATATCAATACTACTTCTATGCACGCACGGAGAAAATTACATGCAAACAGGGTCGGATATGTCGATAGTCCCGGTTATATCGATATTTTTTCGGACTCCCTTGAATATCGATATAACGAGACTTTACTGTATATATAACCTACACTGTCTAAAATATTAACACATTAAACATATAAGTACCAAAATTGTGACAATGTTTAGCGCAAGTTTACTGGTGAAAAGTGCGGTAAGGGAGCTGCCATATTTGTTTTCTCGTTTCATCGCGCACAGTCTCGTTGATATTTTACTCCAGAGCGATCCCGATTGTCAACAGAAAGCAACCGACATCGACCAAAACACACAAAAGCATGCCAACTCAAGCGGTACACATTCTGATCATCGTATCACCTTTCAAAACAAATGTTTAAGCGGTTGTATACGGTAATAAAATACATTTTATATGAAAATGGAAAGTATCACATTGGCGGAAAAAAATAGCAGAATTCCGCTAAATAATGGACTTCCGGTATCCCTGAGTATATCACTTGATTGCAACCAACCCCAAATTTTGGGGGAGTTTTTTCACCTTGGACTCCTTGTGTGTGGAAATAAGTCAACTTTAAATTAGTTTCCGCCTGCCAGTAATTGCAACGCTTTCAAAGTGAGATGTCCTGTAAGTTGTGTCATCATCAAGTCTTTCAAACCTTTGAGTTCAGTTCCTGAAAGCAATGCTCTCGCTGCTGGATGTCATACAAGCAGCGCTGCAGCTCTCTTGCATCACATGCATTTCAATCCTTTCATGTCTTTCAATTCCTTGATCTCCTTGATGTGCGTATCACCCTGACGCATAGCACACGCTTGCAAATTGTATAAAAAGAGATGTCGCGGGACAGAGAGATTGGGCGAACCACGGGGCAGAATCATATCAGACTCATCTCGGACTCACGCCTCGACTCCACGCCACGATCAAGCTCTGCGCGTCACCTGCCTGGGAGATCTGACAACGAACCTACTTGCAAATAAAGAGAACCATCAAACTCTTTATTGGCGAGCCAGCCAGGAGCATTTTTTTCCCTCCTCCTCAGCCCAATCAACGCTCCAAATGGAAACACCCAGATTTCCCAGCCGCCCGTGAACCCGGCATCTTCACAGCAAGACCCCTCAAGCCGAGCTCCCGATGGGCCGCCACCACCCGTGGGCGCCCCGACCCCACCGTGAAACCTGCCGCACCCTGATGGCCGACATCGTCCAATTCGCCTGGCGACTCTGCAACTAGCTGCATCGTATATGTCCACGATCGCACATCGTCGGACATCGCTTATGTCCACGATCGGACTTCGGGAAGACGCTTCATGGCCGACACGGCCGCCGACGTCAGCGTTCTTCCTCAGCGTCCTGCAGAGCGCCATGGCAACGCGATCATCGCCACCGTCGCCGATGACCGGCCTGTCCGTGCCCGGCAGCATGGCCAACCCCACGCACCTTCGTCCTCACAATCCCTCATCGATTCTCCGACTTGACCGATCCCAGCCGAACAACTCACGGTGAGAAGACCTTCCGGCATCGACTCGACGGCCGTGAGGAAAGTTTCCATCGATCGACTCAAACTGGCAGTCGTGGAGCACTGTTTGCCGTGCTCCCGTACAACGACTTCAGGCACCACGAAACCTCCTCGGAAACCACCCCACCGACGCCTGCCATGCCCGGTGACCGTCATCTTGCCTGGCCTCACCATGTCGCAGAATGACTTTTGTTTTTATTTCTTTTTCCTTCATCGCTTTAACCGACTTCGGATCCAGGAGGGGAGCCCTGTTGCATCACACGTGTGTATGATTTTGAAGTGCGCATTTCAACCCTTTCATGTCTTTCAATTCCTTGATCTCCTTGATGTGCGTATCACCCTGACGCATAGCACACGCTTGCAAATTGTATAAAAAGAGCTGTCGCGGGACAGAGAGATTGGGCGAACCACGGGGCAGAATCATATCAGACTCATCTCGGACTCACGCCCGGCTCATGCCGGGCGTCGGACGGACATCACGGCTCGACTTGCTCGACTCCACGCCACGATCAAGCTCTGCGCGTCACCTGCCTGGGAGATCTGACAACGAACCTACTTGCAAATAAAGAGAACCATCAAACTCTTTAGCTCTTTGTGTAACTGGAGTTTTTCCGCCTCCAGTCGACTCACCACCTTTTCCATTTCACTCTGGGCGCCTGGAGTAATCGTTTCCTATGGTTATGATGCACAAACATCGACAGCAACGAATGGTTGACCACATATTCGTTATGAAAAAGTAAGCATCGTTTTATCATCACACATGTGCGACACTAGACATTTAATGGCAGTTAGAACAAGTTAGCATACAAATTTACCTTGACCGGTTGTGGGACTCTTTCAGACCTGCAAGCAGTAGAATAATGTTAGTTTGCTGACATGCTGGTATGTGATGCAGGATAAACACAGATCTGATAGTTTTCACTTAATTTATTATTTTGACTGCCTGGGTCTCATTCCGCTTCATTAATATTCCTTTCATGAGTATCCACTACATACAAGCATTTCAATCAAACTTTTTATACCTTAGCACAACTGTTTCATTTCGCAAAATACTGGCTTTTACATCTGGTGTCAGTCGAGGTCGCTGCTCATTCATCTGCAAGATAAGCAACAGTAGAGAAACAAGTGTGTCGATTAAAGATGTTGAACTCCCAGAGAACAGTCAATGTTATGGGCAGCAACTAATGTACATCACACCCTAACAACATACAGGAGGTATCAATGGTATGTTGAAATAAAGCTAATCTCACTTGAATCCACATGTTGAATGCAAATGGAAACACTGTCGGGACACGGACGTGCAAGTGACAACTAAAATTAAATTTACTTAGTGCCTCTTTGCATTTTTTTGCTGATGATACTAGTGCAGCGTGTTCGACCGGAAACAAATTCCTTGTGTGTTCTATATACTTGGCAATAAAGATTATTCTGATTCTGATTCTGATTAAATTACTTACCGTCTGATGGAGAATAAGAAATCTCTGACACCGCCCCATGTTTTTCAAACTGGGAACACTTCCTTTTGACTTTTTCTCACTCATGGTACAGACAGTTTTAAGGCCTGACCCTTGATTGGATTCAACCACTCTTGTGGCCTTTGCCAATTCAACAGCCAGTCTGTCGCAATCATTTTGGAGGCTGGCCATGGATTTGGAGAATGCGGAGAGCTGCTTGCTGTAGTTGGAATTTTCCAATCCAACCTGTTTCAGTTGCTTTTCCTTCTTTGACCGTTTTTCTCAGCTCATCCACCAATATGTTGAGCTCTGTGTGTTTTTGCTCTCCAAAGCTCTTGATTAGTCAACAAGGATCGTCCTTTCTTTCGTAAGCATTTCCACATCAGATAAAGCATCCTGGAAACAGTGCTGAACTTTGTTCAGAGCTGCCCGAGTCTCTGTAAGCTCTTCATCATATCTATTTTGCAAGACCTTGAAGTCTTCAATGAGATGGTCACGGTCATTTTGCAAGGCTACCATGGCTTTGCAAAGGGACTCGTTTTGAGCCTTTGTATAATTGTTTTGCCTTTGGGCCTCCAACAAATTTTGCTCCATTTCCAGTAAGCCTTTTGCAAGCTCTGTGACCCTTTTCTCAGCCCTCTCTCGCTCAGTCCTCATTGGCTCCGTCTCATGTTCAATGGCAGCCCGTTCAGTCTTATTTTGGTCACCCAAATTCCCTAGTTTTTTGTCATTTTTGGTTTCAAGCTGCTCCATTTGTTTCATCAAGTCTTCAATTTGGTTATCCTCAGACAGACGTTTTTGCTGAAGATCAATGTTTGTCTGTTTTACTCATTGCAATTTGCTGCAGATCAGCAACCACTTTGCCATCATTTATAAACTTAAGTGCCGAAAAATCTGCCTTCCTCAGCTCGATTACGTTTTGGAGAGCCAACAGAGCTTCTGTGTGATCTTTTTCAGCTGCAGTCTTTTGCTTTTGAAGATTTTTTTATGACATCCTCCTGCTTTTTAGCAACTCATTTAACTGGTTGTCTTTTAAGGATAAAACTTGATTCAAATCCTCTCTACCGAATGAGTTGGGCCCTGAGCATAGCGTTCTCTGAAGTTAAATTATCCATCTGAGATAATTTCTTAATTTCATGTTTCAAGCCTTTGGTCACACCACCTTCATTGTCAGGCGAGTATTCTACATTTGTACGTTCTGAATGGCTTTTTGCTCTTTTTCCCTCTATAAAGACAAAAATTACTTCTTTACAACTTCCATTTGGCTGGCATCTGCTCTTTTTCCTGGACTGACCTATTCAAAGTAATTTGCAGACTTCTGACTGTGGCCTCAAGTTCTCTTTATCTGCCTTTTCTCTTTGGTATTGTAAACGTGTTAACCTGTCTTCATATACAGCTACGTGGGAGTGAAAATTAGTCTGAAGCTGCTGAATATATCCTGACAAGTGGTCATCCCTATAAGACAGAAGAGAGGAGATCTCAGCATCTTTGCTTTGGAGTAGTGTTTTCAATTGCTGGGAAATTCCCTTTTGGGTCTCAAATTCAGCCTTTGGCTTAACATTCTCAGTCCGCAAAAAGAGTAGCTGTGAGTCCAAGTCAGCATTTATCTTTTCTGTCAAATTGCAATGAAGATGCAAAGATGAAAACTCATCTTCTTGGTCAGCAACCTGCATTTCAAGGGTGGTTCGATTTTGTTTCACCTTTTTAACTTGAGCACTGAGGTCATTTATTTGCGGTCAAACGTTCGACAGTCTCAGAGAGATCAGTGTTGCTGGCACTCAAAACCAGGATCTGCCTCTCATGAGCAGCAGAAGCAACCAAGTAGCTGCTCACTGCACTCTCCAATTTGGATTTAATTGATTGGAGATTGTTCAGCTCTTTTGTGCTCACTGTCATATCCTCCAGCAATTTTTTCATGGCAGCTTGTTCAGTGAACTGGTTATCTTTCTCCTGCAAGGTGTTGAGGTACAAATAATTCCAGGTTTGCAGCATTTGCCCCATGAGACGTCAATGACAAAGCAGACAGTTTTGTTTCATTAGTCTCCAATGCTTGCTTTAGAATCTTAATCTTCAGATCTTGAGAGTTCATTTGTTGTGTTAGATCAGTTACTTTCCGACTGTCTTTATTATTCACATTTTTGAGATCATCCATCTGTTTTTGCAACATCATGTCATTGTCCTTAAACGAGTTGAATTCTTTTTCAATGGTTGATTCCTTTAATTTGGTTTTCTCCTCAGAACTAACATTTTCTAGAGTGAGTTTAAGGTGGTCTCTTTCCAACTGAAGTTTTCCAATGGTCTCCGTGGCCACCTGGATGTGAGTCTTAAATGTGATCAAATTGGCTTCAACTTGTTTGTTTTGCTCCTCAAGAATAGAGATCGTATCAGAGCATTTATTCAAATCGTTTTCAAGTTTTCACATGCAAACTCTGAGGTTTTCAAAGAGCTCTCCAAATGCAATATGTGCTCTTGGTATTTAATGCAGTTTTGTTGCAACTGATTTATGTCTTGATGTTTTTCTTTTAGAAGCTCATGCAGCTCTGTATTCATGTTGTTGGAACCTTCTTCGCCTCGCTGCACAGCCTTGTGTTTATTCTCAAAGTCTCTGACTAATTTAAGATGCCAATCCTCTTTTTCTTTGCAAAGTGTGTCATTCATCTCCTTGCTACTTGTTAGGTGTGAAGACAGCTGCAAATTTTGGGCTTGCAAAACACTGATGAATTCAGAAAGGCCATCGATTTTATGAGAAGTGTTGAGGACCACAGTTTCCAGGTACTCATTTTCATTTTTTTACCTTGTCTGAAGAGTCTTGAACATTTTCTAGCTCCTCTTGCAGAAGACACTTATCATCCTCTCAAATTTGAACCTTCTCATTGAGGCTCACGGTTTCTTGGTTGTGAAGAGTCATCTTGTCTTTAAGATCATTAATGGCATCGTCTTTTAGGCGGAGTTGCATTTCATAATCATTGTGCATCCTTCCAATTCTTTCTGAAATAAAGTTCTTTTCTGCAAAGCATGACAGCTTTCAAGTTTAGCACTCAATTCAGCCTCCAGGGACACAATATGGGTATTTAATAAACTATTCATATTTTGTGTCTCATCAAGTTTAAGCTGCATGCTCTTTCTACAAGAGCTTGATTCTATGCACTGTTGTTCTAAAGAATGACGGGCTTGAAGCTTTTCAGTCAGTACACTGTTTGTAACCTGCATATCTGCGATATGATCTGTAGAAACCTCCAATGCTGACTTGAATTGCACAATTTCTGTCTCATGTTGTTGATTTGTCTTTTGCAGCTCACATATTGCTATCGTGTGGGCTTCATTGAGCACAGCGAGATCTTTTTTTAATTATATCATTTTCTTGCTGCAGACTCTCAATCATGTGCTGTTTTTCTTCTGAAAAAGTCTGTGTTTTCTCTTTAAGTCTTTTGTGTTCCTCCTCCACTTGCTTTGCTTGGCTCTGCAGAATTTCCACCTCTGTCTCATATCTGTGCAATTTCCTCAGGGCTTCCTGTCTATCACTTTTGGCCCCTCCAAAAGTTATCTCATCTTGTACATTTCTGTACCGACATTGTCATATGCTTTTAAAAGGGTCTCATAGTCTTGTTTAACTTCCGAATGACTTGTTTTCCATTCGGTCAGCTCCTCTGTCTGACAGTCTTTCAGAGATTCCAGCTGGCAGGAAAATGCTTGCTTCTGCTGGGTGATATTCTCTATGGTTTGCTTCACACTTTCACATGTGTCTGGTAGACAACAATTGTCATGATGGATACGATCAACTTACGACTTAAGCTTTTCTTTATCGGTATTTACACATTTTATATCAATTTCCAGGTCTACATTATGTTGTTTTAGTTTTGAAAACAAAGATTCCAGGGCAAGACATTCAGCTGCCTTTGCATTGATTTTTGCTGATAGATTTCCACCTTGTTCTTTCAAAGATGCATTTTCCTTCATGACCATTTTCCTTGAGACTAAAGCGGCTTGGAGTTTCTTAGTTACCAGGGTCATTTTTTGATGGCTGACCTAATCACAGACGTTGTCACAATATTGAGATTTATGAAGATGGTCGATTTCTCGTTTCATCCCTATAACAGACGCTTCGTGGTCTGACCTAAGTTGCTGCAACTGCAACTGAAGTGCAGTGATCAGCTCATCCTTTTCTGACATTGCAGACTTATCATCCTGCGTTTTCTGAGCTTTTTTCATGTCTTCAGCCCATGTATTAGCAGAGCTTACACCATCTTCCTTCACATGTTCTTCCTTGATAGACCTGTCAGCAATCTTTTCATATCTCATCTCTTTGGCATTGTGGCACTGGATCAACTGTGCATCAAGTCTACCTAACTGTGTCTGAAGGACATTCATTATCCTTAACAGCATTTTCATAGTATTGCTTCACTGAGAACATATTTCTTTCCGTTTCATTGCAGTCCAACTGTGCTTCTCCAAGCATCTTAGTGAAAATATTCCTTCTCACACAGGAGTTGCCGTGCCTCTGTCAAAACTCTCTGGAGAGTTAACACTTGATCGAAATGAGTCTTATTTATGTCCATTATGTCTTGACATTTCAAACCATTTGTTTTCAGCTGACCTTGCTTCTGATGTTTGAACATGACCTCAACACCTTGAAAATGTTCTTTGGATTCCTCACCCAACATTTTCTCTTCTTTTATTGCACTCTGTGTTTGGAGATTTGAGGCCAACATTTTTGCTCTTTCCTCCATTAAAGTGAGAGCTTTGTCTTGAATTTCCAATTGTTTTGACAATTGTGATAGAGGATGGCGATCACTCTCTCTTCTTGCCAGGGAAGTATTTAAATATTGGACAGTTGCATCCCTCTCCTGAACGAGCTGTCTTAAAATCAATGACAATGAAGTTCTTTGGAGTTGTTCCAGTTCGGCAAGATTCTGATTTTATTTTAAATGGATGGTAGGGAGCTCATTTGTCTGCTGATAGGGTGGCTCCAAGAGAGCATTACCCTCGTCCTTCAGTTCATTGAACCCGTTGATTGTTTTTCATTGTCTTCGGCTTTCTGCAGCGTCTCTTGTCGTGCTGATGATGCAGCGTGGTCTTTCCTTGCTTCATTTGCATCTGCTGATTCTCAAACACATTCGCATTATCAACAGAGGAAGCTTTGTCTAAAGAATGATCAGTACATTCTGTGATTTTATTCTGAAGCTCTTCCAGATTTTTCATCAGGCGCTTCTTATCTCGTCCAAAACCATCTTCTTGCTCGGCAGCCCCTGCCTGAAGCTGTTGGATTAAGATCCCTTTTTCATCAAGTTGCTGTAACATTTTGGCCAGGCAACTTTCTTTTTCATTCACTGTCGATTGCAAAATGCTTGTTTCAGAATCCAGCTGTTCAGCAATTTATACCATTTGCATTTTGTGATAATTGATCTCCTGTTCTTTACTGAGGCATTCGTTTTCAAGGAGAGAAATCCTTTCCTCACACATTTCTGCAGGAAATTGCGCTTGTGTTTTCGCTTCCACCAATTTTTTTGCAAATGTGAAACATCATGATCATGGTTGACAGCGGCATATTTTTTTTCAAACACATCCACCTTTTTCAACAAATCCTTTCGAATAAGGAGAGACACTAAGTTTTTTCTTGATCATGTCATTGTCTTTCGATACCCTTGCAATCTCATATTTTAGGTCAGTGTTTTCTTGAACCAGCTGTTCCTTGAGCGGCGGGAAAATCTCCTTAGACTGCCTAGTGGATGTGTCGTAATCTTGTTGGATTATGGCGAGTTGTTTTGATAGATAAGCGTTTTCCCCATCAAGGTTCACTGTTTCATTTAAAGCAGACTCCATGATTTGGGAAATTGATGCATTTTTTTCTTTTAACTGCTGACTCAGTCCAATGAGTAACTCCTTTTGATGACTTATCTGAATGGTCATGGAGTTGATATGGTCATCTTTTGTTTTAAATTCGGCATGTAAAGACGAGTGTTCAAGAGAAGCTTGTGTCACTTTTTCTGTCTCACTCTTCAGCTGTCTTTCTAAATTCTCAATTTTCTGCCGCAAAAGGGAAATTTCTTGTTCCAACTTCTGTTCAGCAGCCTTAAGAGCCATTGTAAATTTTCTTTGTCGTTATCCTTTTCCTTAACTAATGCCATGATTTTTTCAAATTGCTTTCTAGATGTTGATGCCTCAAATTATTTTGCACTGAGCAGATCAGATCCTTTGCTAATAGCAGAGAACACTTAAGCCAGTCTTTATTGCAAACTGTCTAGGTCCTATTTTAAAACATTCACCTTATCGTCTTTAGATGCCATTTGCTTTTCAACCTTACTCAACTGTTCTACCAGTAATGTTTTATCGTATTTTTCTCTGTCTAGAATGATCAACCACTTTTTTCAGTGTCCTGCAAAATTTGCTCCATCTTATGAATACTACCTTTTAATTGAAAAAATTCCTCATCTTGAGCACTAACTGTTCGGTTAAAACTTCTGTTCGTCTTTCCTGGTTCGGTATTGTCGGAAGTTCACTTGATAAAAATATCAGCAACGACGATAGATGGTGAACAAAAACTACTTTATTCTAATGAGACAGAAAAAGCACTTCTCGTCTCGGTGGGACGAAGACATGAGCACACGAACAAAGAGAGAACAAAGAGACAAAGAGAACGAGCTCCCGCTCTGACAAGTTTTTAAACATACACAGTGGCGATCTGTTGTCCAATCAGTTGCGGACAAGTCGATCTTCCCCGTCCAATCGGTTACGAACAACTCAGTGTTGGGAGGGTCTCAGATTGGAGTTGGAGCTGTTGCTTCTTTGCAACGACTATTGAACTAATAAGACTGATAATTTTATTTAACTAAATTAGACTGAAATTAAACGTGCACAATTCATAATGTATACTAAGCTAAACATGAAAAAACATGTGTTTACTATTTCTAAACATGAAATAACGTAATATGTTTACTAATGTGCATAAACACTCTATCATTCCCTCCTGTTGTACATTTAAACATCAGTTCATACATTTCCAAAAGTTTTCATGCATGCACGTCATACTAATTGCACAGGGAACCATACTAATCTCATCTATCAAACGTCTAATATTATTTAACTAACCATGGAGAAGGCGAAAAACCTCTATCACAATTTTGCTGCTGTGATATATAACCTCTCCATTTTTGAGGGTTTTTAATGAGGAAAACTCCTTCTCGGCTCTCCGTTTCCTTTTTTTGCTTTTGTTCTTTGGAGCAACCACTCTCTGGCCATGGTGTACTATCCCTAGCTACAACACTGGGTCCCCTTCACGCGTTGATACAAAACCTTTGCGTAATTCACCTGAGAATTAGTTATCATATTCATTAGCATTGTTCTTAAGCATGGAATAATACAACCAATGACTAAGAAAATAAGTACAATCACAATTGCGAATGGGATAAACATTCTGAGCAAAGTCTTATACCAAGAGCCCCCAAAGAGCCCGTCAAAGATCCACGGTTGATCAGGCCGGTGATCCTTGGCCATGGCATCTCTGAGATCCCTGACAACAGACAAAGCATCATTCATGTTTATGGAATTCGCTTCTTCGGGTATGTACGTACAACAAGTATCACCCACCATAGCACAGACGCCCCCTTGTGGGGCTGTCAAAAGGTCCAAAACCATTCTATTTTGCAGCACCATTTGTCTAATTGCTGCAATTTCAGTGTTTTGCATTTCATCTACTTCCAAACTGGCATTTACAAACACTTGAAACCTGTAGTCAATTGTTTCAATTCGTAGCATGTTTTTAGCCACTCCAATTTGTGGAAAAAGTGCTAACATTACCTTACTTCCTGTGCTACGGTGTTTGAATTGTTCTGGAACATCAGTTCCCCAGATCGAATCATGGGGCTGAAACGACACTCTTCTTTTCACATGATGGTGTGCTGGACGACTGGTAACGATGAAAGTATTGTCAGTTACAGTAACAGGTGCGCACATACCGTAGGCTCTCGGAGGAATAAAAGAATATACTTTCCAACCACATAACCACCAAAGATGTGAAGATACAGGTAAAATGGTGACATTGGTGTTTAACGGTAGCACGTATAAACATCTATTCTCACCTATAAAACCTAGATTTTGACCTGTACCGTACATTGCAACGCATACTGGTAATCTCAATCCGCTCTCGGTCATAACCTGATTTTCAGTTTCCAAAATGGTGTCTAAACTTGGAACAATCTCTCCTCTCGAAGCATTGCGAAGAACTGGAAAATGTTGATCAGGTTTATGCGAGGATATTAACATATACGCAGCTCGAGCCATTTTATCTCCAAATACCTTTGAATGCACTCTTTGTTGCGTTACAGAATGTGGCATAAAAGAACAAACAAAGCAATTAATTTTCCTATTTTGTTTAGCAATTATTGTAGCATAACGATACCACGTGTTTGATAACAATGGATTCCAGTCATGTTTTTCTCCTGCAAATGGTTGATATAATGCGTCCATGACACCTGAATTTTGGGCTTTTTTGTCAGGTATCTCAACATAGGCTGTCAGTCTGATGTGCGGTTTATTTTTGAACGGCGATGTCACGACTGGTGTTGTCAAAGATGACAAGATGCATATAGTTACGGGAAAACCAGTGTGATGTTCACGAGAATCAGGACAGAGTCTCAAGTCCAGGCATCCTGCAACATCATGAGTTATAATAGCAAGTTGGATATCAGTCATTGTACCAGTTCCAGTTCCTGTTCCTAACCAGTTCCCTCGAGCTATCTTGACGACGATTCGTTTTGCTTCTTGGGCACAGCTATTTCGAACCCATTCTGTGTTAGGCTTAGAACGGACCACAACGGAATCCCAACCAGTGGTCCAAACCTTCCCCGACTTGATACGAGCGTACCAAAACTATTGAGGATAATTGCTACCCTCTTGTCGTGCTTCGTTCACGAGGACGCTAAGAGGAAATGACACAATTCCTGCAGCTTCTAGTGGAAAGCAGGCTACAGGATGTGTCAAGCTTGGGCACTTTTCTGCCATCGTTGGTTGCAATGGTGGAGTTTGGCAGGCTGATGGAATGGGAGGCTTTACGTGCGTCATCTGGATTGCCTCCACTAATTCATACAGCAAGATGATGTGGACCAAACCCATGGCTATTGAGTAGTTTGGCTCCGTCTCTCTTCCACCTGCTCGGGATCTGTTTGGTGAACGATTTTGCAGTGGCTTTGATGCACCCAGGTGGACCTCTCGGCGATCTTGATGGCAGTTGGCGTGGTTATCAGCACGGTGAATGGCCCCTCCCACTTTGGCGCCGACCAGGACTTCCTCTTAATTGCCTTGATCAGCACGTGGTCTCCGGGCCGAAGCAGTGTCTGCTCCTGTGGAGACAACAGGGCAGACTGCGGCAGTACACAGGCTGACTGGACCTCTTTTGTTGTAAACATTTCACACAACCATTTTGCCAACAAAGCGCCTGGATCTGATTCATTTTCTTGCCAGGGCACACCTTCCCATAATGGGAGGATGAAAGGTCTGCCATGCAAGATCTCAAAAGGCGTTAAGCCGTTATTAGTGGGTGTTATTCTCATATATAATTTTACCAAAAACAGACATTCAGGCCATGGTTTGCCTGTTGCCTCCATGGTTTTTCTGAGTCGATTTTTTATTGTGCCATTCGTTCTTTCAACCAATCCTGCACTCTGTGGATGATATGCACAGTGGTTTTTTAATTTAATACCCAAATGTTCAGAGATTTTGGTGATTACGTCATTAACAAAATGTGGTCCATTATCACTCCAAATTATTCTTGGTATGCCATGTTCTGGAATAATATGTTTGCATAATGCTTTTGCAACGGATAATGCATCGGATTTCTTTGAAGGCACAATTTCCACCCATTTGGTGAATGAATCAATTAACACCAAACAGTATTTATAAGAATTACTTGTGCTTAGTTCAATGAAATCCATGTGGACCACTTCAAAGGGGTGTGACCCTTGTGGAAATGTTCCTCTTTTTGGTCGCATGTTACCTTGTGGATTGTGTTTACAGCAAATCAAACAACTCTGACAAAAGTTTTTTGCACACGAGTTGAAACCTCTGCTTAAATGGAATACTTTCCCTGCTATAAACACCATGCCCGCTGTTGATATATGTGAACTACCATGGCTCAATCGAGCCACCATAGAGAACATGTTTCTCGGTAAACATGGTTTGTTGTCTATTTTATACAACTCATCAACGAGCTTAGCACCATCGGCAAGCCACAAATCTTTTTAGGATTTTGTAGCTAACGCTTGCATGTCCTTCAAAACTTGTGTAGGCACTAATTCTCGCATTTCTTGATTTACCAAATTGAAAGTAGTCTGAGCGGCGTTCTTGGCTGCTGTGTCTGCTCTTTCGTTGCCTGAGCTAATTCTGTCTTTAGCTCTAGTGTGCGCTGCACATTTGCATACAGCTACACTTTTTGGAAGGAGGATAGCTTTCAATAAGCCTCTCAATAAATCTGCATGTTCGACAGATTTTCCGTTCGATGTAGTCATTCCTCTGCGGTTCCACTGAGCTGCAAAGCAGTGAAGTGTGGAAAACGCATATTGACTGTCCGTAAAAATTGTCACCGTTCTCCCTTCCGCCCATTTACACACTTCAGTCAATGCGACAATTTCTGCTGCTTGTGCTGAATACGTGTTTGGTAATGAGCCATCAGCAACAATTTCAACATCGGTCACAACAGCATAGCCTACCCTGTTAGCCCCTGCCTCTGACCTAGACGCAGAGCCATCAACGTACAGGTAGATGCTGTCAGGTAAAGGTATGTCTTTTAAGTCTGGTCGTGGTTTGCAGTTCTCATTTATTCTGTCAACGCATGAATGTGGTTCTCCGTCCACAGGTAGAGGTATAAGTGTCGCTGGGTTAATGCCATTGCACCTCTCAACAGTTATATGTGGTTGTTCCAGCAGGGTTGTCATGATAGACAAATGTCGTGCTGGTGACAAGAAGGTCATTTTCGTGCCTGTAATCAATAAGTCAACCGAGTGTGGTACCATCAGCGTTGTGGGATGAAAAAGTACTAGTTCAGCTGACGATTGAACTTCCAACGCTGCGGCACACACTGCTCTAACACATGCTGGAAGAGCTGCAGCTACTGGATCCAGTCTTTTAGAATAAAATGCAACTGGTCTCAGCTTTTGTCCATGCTTTTGTAACAGGACTGAAGTCATGTATTTGTCTTTGCAGTCAACTGTTTGAACAAAAGGTTTGTCATAGTCAGGTAAGGCTAAGATGCTAGTGTTTGCTATCAAATTTTTTTAATTCTGTAAATGCTTTACTGCCCTCTTCAGTCCACTGAATAGAGTCTTTCAGTGCCATTTCGCCTTGGTATATAAGTGTCAATAATGGTTGGGTCACTTGTGCATAATGCGGAATCCAAGTTCTGCAATAATTGCACAGTCCCAAAAACGTCATCATCTGTTTTTTCGTCTTAGGTCGAGGAACCTGCAAAATTGTCTGTTTTCTCTTTGTTGTCAACTCTCTTCCCTTTCTTGACAAAAGATGTCCTAAGAAAACTACTTCTTCTTGACAGAACTGCAATTTATCCAAAGAAGCTTTGTTACCTGTATTCGCTAAATATTGGAACAAAGCTATTGATACAGTCTTGTTCTCATCTTCAGTCGGTGAAGCAATTAAGATGTCGTCAACATACAAAAGAATCTGAGAAGATTCAGGATGTTTAAAATCAGCAATACACGAAGACATTTCCTGTGAAAAAAATTGTAGGACTATCTGTAAACCCTTGTGGTAATCTTGTATATGTATATGTTTTCCCATTAAATGTAAATCCGAACCAATGACGTGAATTTTTGTGTAATGGAATGGAGAAAAAGGCATTGCTCAAATCAATCACTGTAAACCATATTTTGTCAGGTTTTAAACTGTTCAATAATGTGTGCGGGTCTGGCACACACGGAGCACGTGATTGTATGGATTTATTTATCTGTCGTAAATCATGCACCATTCTCCAAACTCCAGATTCCACTTTTTTAACAGGAAATATCGGTGTATTACATTCACAAGTTGGGTCTTCAATCAAAATACCAGCTTTCACCATATCCCGTATTACAGGGGTGATGCCAATAATAGCGTCCTGTTTTAATGGATATTGTTTAAGTCTTGGTCGATAAGTCGTTTTAGGCAATACTTCAACTGGTTTTGCTGTTTTAAGTAAGCCCACATCAGTTTTTCCCGATGACCAAAGGGTGGCAGGGACGTCTGGAAAGTCCTCCGCCCCTAAAGTGGCCATCAGTCATAATTCTAATGAATCGACCTTTACTGGGTCCCCCATAGCGTCAACTACGAAGGACTCCAGAAAATTCACTTTTTTTGGGTTTATACCCTTCTTCTGTTGGTATTAAAGCTATTTGCAATTTTTGTAATAGGTCTCTCCCCAACAAATTTATAGGACACTCTCCACTCAAGACCATAGTGACCTTGTATGGAGTTAGTCCCTCATCTAAAATTTTTATTGGTTTGGAAATCGGTAACAATGTCACTTTCCCATCTGCAGATACCACAGAAATTTGTTGTCGACTCGGAGTGACACCTGGAATGGTGTCTCTTAACACTGATCTGCATGCACCACTATCGCAAAGAAATTTGACATCCTTTTTCCCGATTTTTAGCCAATAATAAGGTTTTTCGTTTTCCGGTAAGGTCAAGGCAAACACATTAGTCAAATCCAAGATTTCAACTGGTTTTATTGATCCCCATTTCCCACTGTTGTGCTTGTTGTCATCAGTGTTGAAATGGGGTTCCGCGCGTCAATCTGAATGTTTTGTTTTCTGTCCTTCACCATATCGCGTATTATATGGTGGAGGTCTGTAAGATTTCCCATGTTTTCTTCTCGGTATAGGTTTCTTTTTGCAGTGGCGAGCAATATGCCCTACATTGCCACAACTGTAGCATCGATCATTGTGCGGCTTCCGTCTCTTCATCCGATCCTGGTATAACACGTTCTCCATGATGTTACCCATGGTAGATGCCATCACATGTTCCATCGGCGAATTTGCACCATTTCCCCACTTTTTTTCTCACCACTTCTTGGGCGTGTATTGCCCACTCGATGAGATCAACCAACCTTCCAGTTGGACATAATGTTGGCGAATGAAATCTCCAATTTCCGGCGTCAAATTCTGCAAAAACGTTTGCTTGAATTGGTTGACATATATGGAATTCTCATCAGCAGATTCAGGAATACAGCAGTGGTTTCGAAAAACATTTTCCAAGCGTCCCCGAAAAATTTTAATATCTTCCCCACGTAACTGTCTACAATTCTGAATCAAGCCAAAGTTTGGTGTTTTTTTTCCATAATTTTCGGATGTTTTCACAAATCAATCTCCGTTGGGTTGTCGCTTCCCAGTAAAGTCACCTTTCACCCGGTTCCAATGGTGTCCCAAGCATCTCCTGAGCACCTTAAGTGTTTCTTGTCCATTCAACTGGTAAGAAGCACAAAATTCCTCAAAATTCTCAGTCCAACTTTCTGCATTTTCAACAACATTACCTAGTCCTTTACACGCCTCTGCGACATCACTGTCGCCCCATGGCCGATAAACCAAGATAGTTTGATCATGTATGCTTGAAGAATTAGGATTTGCCACCTGAATAAGTGGTAAAGCGTCACAGTCGCTTCCATTATTCATTTTAATTCCATTCAACTCTTCAAACGGATACAATTGTCCAGAACACTCTATCACTAACCTTTGTTTGAAGGTTCTCCTCGTCAAAAACCATTTGCTGGATGCTTTCACTCATGCTGTTGGTCTCCTGCTCCAACTGCACCTGGAGCTCCCCCCGAGACTCACAAATTTGTCGCCTCTGCAGTTCTTCTTTTTCTGCGAGATGTTTTTTAATGTCCTCGACTAAGCGCATATTTTCATTGTGGACGGCTGTGAGAGAGCTCTGATGCACTTCCTTGGACAAATTAATCTCCTCATGAAGCTTCTTGTTTTGTAAGTCAAGTTTCTGTATTTCAGAAGTCAGGTGTGATGCATGCTGGACTTGAGCTGTGTACTGGTTGTTAATAGCACGTAAAGACATTTCCCCCTACTCCAGGTTTTCTGTCAATACATTCATTTGCGCCATAACTTGAAGATGTTGAGCTTTTAGTTTTTTTTATTTCAACTTTCATTTGATAGACACGTGTTTGATGTGAAACAAATATGTCATCCTTTTCCTTTAACAGCTGGGAATTCAGGTTCTGTGTCTTCTCAAGGTCATCTCTTAAAGCTTCTATAGTGGTCTTTGCTGTGCCGTGTTTGTCTGTCAAGGTCTGATGGGCCAATACTTCATCGGTCCTTTGGGACAATTGTTTTCTCAGATTTTGCAAATCCTCCAAATTGGCGGCATATTTTTTTTGCAGGTCAACGAGGGCACTTTGCTCTACTTCAGCAGACTTTTTTGTGTTTGGAAGCATCAGAGGACATCTTCTGCATTTCACTTTGTAACTGTGACACTAACTCTGTGCTTTCCATGAACTGTGTTTTGAAGAGCAACAACTCATTGACAGTTCCCTGCAAATCTTGAAGAGATTGTAATTGTTTCATAAGACTACAGTCTCGTTCTTCCAAAGCCTTTTTGAGATTTTTAGTTTTGACTGTTTGCATTTGGAGAGAGCTGTTGATATGACACGAATTTTCTTCCAGGTGTGAAATCTGTTCTTTTAGGGTCTCACACTCTTTTTCTTTGTTGTTCAGATCAACATTCAGAGTTTCATTCGCCCGCGTGATGTTTCGTTTATCTTCAAGACTAGACTGCTCTTTTTGTTCCAATATATTTTTTAAAGTGGTTGACTCTGAAGTAAGAGTTTGGACTTGATCGGTAAGTTTGGAAACAGAATCTCCAAGCTCCGTTACTTGAACCCTTAAACGTAACGTTTCATTATCTTTATGTTTGAGCTGCCCCTCTTGCTCAAAAATCCTACCTTCAAGTTCTTTCAGTGAGTCATCTTTTCCCTTGATGATTAAACTAAGATGGCATTTATCTGATTGTGCAGTTAGGAACTTGAGCTCGCTTTCACTAACTGCGGTTTTTAGGTGCGCAAGTGCTTCCCGTGATTTGGAAAGCTTGACAAAAGATTGCTGAAGCTCAGATTTCAATCCTATATTTTGATCATTCAGTGCTTGAATTGCACCTTTAAAATCAATGGCCTCAGCTTTTATTTGTTCATCCTTTTGTTTGAGTCGAGAATTTTCTGAAGTGAGTGTCTCTACAGAATCCTTTAGTGTTGTAATTGTAATCTGCATCTCTGCTAAATTGTTGTTAATGGCAAAAAGTTCCCTGTCAAGTTTAATCCTGGACTTACTATGTTCATTGAGCTGTTTCTGGATTTCAAAATCATGCATTACATCTTGTAACACGCATTCTTTTTGTTCCAACTGTTGCTTTGCCTCGAAGCATTCTTGTCTTACAGACTCAACCTCGCGTTGCATCTGCGACACGAGGTCCTTCTGCAGGTTAACTTCATTCTGATTCTTCTCATCTGATTTCTGCTTAAACATTGTGTCCTTCTCCAGTAGCCCCGACTTTAGGGCAGACCCCTGTTCTTGAAGCATGAATATTGTGTCCTGTAACTGCTGTTTTTGGACCTGATGGGCTTCCAAGAGAGATGTATTTTTGAAAAAAAGGTCTTCTTTCTCAGCCATTAAGAGGTTTAACTGACTAATTTGATTTTGTAGGTCATTTATTCGCTCTTGCAATGTTTCAATCTGCTGTCCCCTTTCACTCAGTGTTTCAGAAAGCATACTACATTCATTTTTTTCTCAAGCAAGGATTCTTTGTTTGACATTTCTTTTTCCTGGAGGACCTGCTTTGTATTATTTAAGGAACCAATTATTTCATTTTTTTTCATTCAGAAGATCATTGATTATCTTCTCAGCGTTTGTAACTCGTATCTCAAGTTTAGATTTCTCTTCTTTGAGCACGCTAGTTACAGTTTTTACTTCCAAAGCCAAAGAAATGTTGCGTACCAATTCTTTTTGTAGTCGGTCATTCTCTTCTCTGAGACTAGCTATTGTCATAATAAAACTTGAGTTCTGCTCAACCGTGATAGTTTGCATTTTCCCCTCTAGCTGCTTTTTTCTTGATTTGAAAGCTGTGTGAAGTTGTTGGTTTTCCTCCACAATTGTCTTCATTTCACCTTTCAGGGTTGTCAGTTCGGTTTCACTGGATTTCAGTTTTTTCAACTTTTCTTCCATTTCATTTATTTCATTTTTTAGAGCTTGCACGGTCTTGTTCACACCATCAAAGTCATCTTTGTGTTTTTGGCACTGGTGAGCCATATTTTCCATCATCTTTTCTCTTTCTTCCAGATCCTTGCAAAGCTGAGAGCGTTCTGACTTCAGATATTCCAAATCCACTTGGAGCTCAGATACAGAACTCTTCATCAGGCAAATTATTTCATCCCGTAAACGATGACACTCTTCCTGTTTCTCATTCAAAGTGACATCCTTTCCCAATAGCCCAGACCTCAGACTGCAACTCTGTTCTTGAAGAAGAGACATTTTTTCTTGAAGCTGCATTCGCTCACTTCTTTGAGCCTCCAATTGTGCTTGAAGATCAGAGGCACACTGCTGTTTTTTACCTATTGCAACGTGTAACTCATGTAGCTCAGACCTAAATCTCTGTAATTGCCCTTGCAGTTGTGTGATGGTGTCCTCTTTCTTCTGAAGTAACTGTTTGAGATGAGTACATTCATTTGTTTTGACCAGGACAACTTCGTCATTTGAGAGTTTGCTTTGCTGAAGAACTCTGTTTAAATCGATAGTTTGTAAAATTAAATCTTCTTTCTTTTGTTCTAATTCGTGGATCAGACTGTTGCTTTGTAAATGTTGCGATTCCAATGTGGATAATTTGGCATGCAAAGAATCTGTTTCAAATTTAATTTCTGATATTGCCGCTACCTTTTCAGCTAGTTCCAGTCCAAGTTTTTCATTGTCGTTTGTTAAGTTATGTACTTGGTACTTTAAATTGTAGTTAAGTTCCTGAGCAGATAGCAACTCATCACTAAATTGGTTTATCTTCAGATTCTGGAGTTCAAGGTTTACTGTGACAAGCTTTTCTTGCAACTGCTGTTTCTCAGATTCCATACTTGTTAACCGATTGTTGGTTTTGGAGATATTTTCAATTCCAACATCAAGTTCTTTGCGCAGTTTCTTATTTTCAGATTCTATGACTTGTAATTCTGCATGATAGCTCTGTCTCTCATCAGTTGCTTGTTCAGCGTTTGCCTTCCAAGCATCTCCTGAGAACCTTAAGTGTTTCTTGTGCATTCAACTGGTAAGAAGCACACAATTCCTCAAAATTCTCAGTCCAACTTTCTGCATTTTCAACATTACCTAGTCCTTTACACGCCTCTGCGACATCACTGTCGCCCCATGGCCGATAAACCAAGATAGTTTGATCATGTATGCTTGAAGAATTAGGATTTGCCACCTGAATAAGTGGTAAAGCGTCACAGTCGCTTCCATTATTCATTTTAATTCCATTCAACTCTTCAAATGGATACAATTGTCCAGAACACTCTATCACTAACCTTTGTTTGAAGGTTCTCCTCGTCAAAAACCATTTGCTGGATGCTTTCACTCATGCTGTTGGTCTGCTGCTCCAACTGCACCTGGAGCTCCCCCCGAGACTCACAAATTTGTCGCCTCTGCAGTTCTTTTTCTGCGAGATGTTTTTTAATGTCCTCGACTAAGCGCATATTTTCATTGTGGACGGCTGTGAGAGAGCTCTGATGCACTTCCTTGGACAAATTAATCTCCTCATGAAGCTTCTTGTTTTGTAAGTCAAGTTTCTGTATTTCAGAAGTCAGGTGTGATGCATGCTGGACTTGAGCTGTGTACTGGTTGTTAATAGCACGTAAAGACATTTCCCTCTACTCCAGGTTTTCTGTCAATACATTCATTTGCGCCATAACTTGAAGATGTTGAGCTTTTAGTTTTTTTTATTTCAACTTTCATTTGATAGACACGTGTTTGATGTGAAGCAAATATGTCATCATTTTCCTTTAACAGCTGGGAATTCAGGTTCTGTGTCTTCTCAAGGTCATCTCTTAAAGCTTCTATAGTGGTCTTTGCTGTGCCGTGTTTGTCTGTCAAGGTCTGATGGGCCAATACTTCATCGGTCCTTTGGGACAATTGTTTTCTCAGATTTTGCAAATCCTCCAAATTGGCGGCATATTTTTTTTGCAGGTCAACGAGGGCACTTTGCTCTACTTCAGCAGACTTTTTTGTGTTTGGAAGCATCAGAGGACATCTTCTGCATTTCACTTTGTAACTGTGACACTAACTCTGTGCTTTCCATGAACTGTGTTTTGAAGAGCAACAACTCATTGACAGTTCCCTGCAAATCTTGAAGAGATTGTAATTGTTTCATAAGACTACAGTCTCGTTCTTCCAAAGCCTTTTTGAGATTTTTAGTTTCGACTGTTTGCATTTGGAGAGAGCTGTTGATATGACAAGAATTTTCTTCCAGGTGTGAAATCTGTTCTTTTAGGCTCTCACACTCTTTTTCTTTGTTGTTCAGATCAACATTCAGAGTTTCATTCGCCCGCGTGATGTTTCGTTTATCTTCAAGACTAGACTGCTCTTTTTGTTCCAATATATTTTTTAAAGTTGTTGACTCTGAAGTAAGAGTTTGGACTTGATCGGTAAATTTGGAAACATAATCTCCAAGCTCCGTTACTTGAACCCTTAAACGTAACGTTTCATTATCTTTATGTTTGAGCTGCCCCTCTTGCTCAAAAATCCTACCTTCAAGTTCTTTCAGTGAGTCATCTTTTCCCTTGATGATTAAACTAAGATGGTATTTATCTGATTGTGCAGTTAGGAACTTGAGCTCGCTTTCACTAACTGCGGTTTTTAGGTGCGCAAGTGCTTCCCGTGATTTGGAAAGCTTGACAAAAGATTGCTGAAGCTCAGATTTCAATCCTATATTTTGATCATTCAGTGCTTGAATTGCATCTTTAAAATCAATGGCCTCAGCTTTTATTTGTTCATCCTTTTGTTTGAGTCGAGAATTTTCTGAAGTGAGTGTCTCTACAGAATCCTTTAGTGTTGTAATTGTAATCTGCATCTCTGCTAAATTGTTGTTCATGGCAAAAAGTTCCCTGTCAAGTTTAATCCTGGACTTACTATGTTCATTGAGCTGTTTCTGGATTTCAAAATCATGCATTACATCTTGTAACACGCATTCTTTTTGTTCCAACTGTTGCTTTGCCTCGAAGCATTCTTGTCTTACAGACTCAACCTCGCGTTGCATCTGCGACACGAGGTCCTTCTGCAGGTTAACTTCATTCTGATTCTTCTCATCTGATTTCTGCTTAAACATTGTGTCCTTCTCCAGTAGCCCCGACTTTAGGGCAGACCCCTGTTCTTGAAGCATGAATATTGTGTCCTGTAACTGCTGTTTTTGGACCTGATGGGCTTCCAAGAGAGATGTATTTTTGAAAAAAAGGTCTTCTTTCTCAGCCATTAAGAGGTTTAACTGACTAATTTGATTTTGTAGGTCATTTATTCGCTCTTGCAATGTTTCAATCTGCTGTCCCCTTTCACTCAGTGTTTCAGAAAGCATACTACATTCATTTTTTTCTCAAGCAAGGATTCTTTGTTTGACATTTCTTTTTCCTGGAGGACCTGCTTTGTATTATTTAAGGAACCAATTATCTCATTTTTTTCATTCAGAAGATCATTGATTATCTTCTCAGCGTTTGTAACTCGTATCTCAAGTTTAGATTTCTCTTTTTTGAGCACGCTAGTTACAGTTTTTACTTCCAAAGCCAAAGAAATGTTGCGTACCAATTCTTTTTGTAGTCGGTCATTCTCTTCTCTGAGACTAGCTATTGTCATAATAAAACTTGAGTTCTGCTCAACCGTGACAGTTTGTATTTTCCCCTCTAGCTGCTTTTCTCTTGATTTGAAAGCTGTGTGAAGTTGTTGGTTTTCCTCCACAATTGTCTTCATTTCACCTTTCAGGGTTGTCAGTTCGGTTTCACTGGATTTCAGTTTTTTCAACTTTTCTTCCATTTCATTTATTTCATTTTTTAGAGCTTGCACGGTCTTGTTCACACCATCAAAGTCATCTTTGTGTTTTTGGCACTGGTGAGCCATATTTTCCATCATCTTTTCTCTTTCTTCCAGATCCTTGCAAAGCTGAGAGCGTTCTGACTTCAGATATTCCAAATCCACTTGGAGCTCAGATACAGAACTCTTCATCAGGCAAATTATTTCATCCCGTAAACGATGACACTCTTCCTGTTTCTCATTCAAAGTGACATCCTTTCCCAATAGCCCAGACCTCAGACTGCAACTCTGTTCTTGAAGAAGAGACATTTTTTCTTGAAGCTGCATTCGCTCACTTCTTTGAGCCTCCAATTGTGCTTGAAGATCAGAGGCACACTGCTGTTTTTTACCTATTGCAACGTGTAACTCATGTAGCTCAGACCTAAATCTCTGTAATTGCCCTTGCAGTTGTGTAATGGTGTCCTCTTTCTTCTGAAGTAACTGTTTGAGATGAGTACATTCATTTGTTTTGACCAGGACAACTTCGTCATTTGAGAGTTTGCTTTGCTGAAGAACTCTGTTTAAATCGATAGTTTGTAAAATTAAATCTTCTTTCTTTTGTTCTAATTCGTGGATCAGACTGTTGCTTTGTAAATGTTGCGATTCCAATGTGGATAATTTGGCATGCAAAGAATCTGTTTCAAATTTAATTTCTGATATTGCCGCTACCTTTTCAGCTAGTTCCAGTCCAAGTTTTTCATTGTCGTTTGTTAAGTTATGTACTTGGTACTTTAAATTGTAGTTAAGTTCCTGAGCAGATAGCAACTCATCACTAAATTGGTTTATCTTCAGATTCTGGAGTTCAAGGTTTACTGTGACAAGCTTTTCTTGCAACTGCTGTTTCTCAGATTCCATACTTGTTAACCGATTGTTGGTTTTGGAGATATTTTCAATTCCAACATCAAGTTCTTTGCGCAGTTTCTTATTTTCAGATTCTATGACTTGTAATTCTGCATGATAGCTCTGTCTCTCATCAGTTGCTTGTTCAGCGTTTGCCTTCCAAGCATCTCCTGAGAACCTTAAGTGTTTCTTGTGCATTCAACTGGTAAGAAGCACACAATTCCTCAAAATTCTCAGTCCAACTTTCTGCATTTTCAACATTACCTAGTCCTTTACACGCCTCTGCGACATCACTGTCGCCCCATGGCCGATAAACCAAGATAGTTTGATCATGTATGCTTGAAGAATTAGGATTTGCCACCTGAATAAGTGGTAAAGCGTCACAGTCGCTTCCATTATTCATTTTAATTCCATTCAACACTTCAAATGGATACAATTGTCCAGAACACTCTATCACTAACCTTTGTTTGAAGGTTCTCCTCGTCAAAAACCATTTGCTGGATGCTTTCACTCATGCTGTTGGTCTGCTGCTCCAACTGCACCTGGAGCTCCCCCCGAGACTCACAAATTTGTCGCCTCTGCAGTTCTTTTTCTGCGAGATGTTTTTTAATGTCCTCGACTAAGCGCATATTTTCATTGTGGACGGCTGTGAGAGAGCTCTGATGCACTTCCTTGGACAAATTAATCTCCTCATGAAGCTTCTTGTTTTGTAAGTCAAGTTTCTGTATTTCAGAAGTCAGGTGTGATGCATGCTGGACTTGAGCTGTGTACTGGTTGTTAATAGCACGTAAAGACATTTCCCTCTACTCCAGGTTTTCTGTCAATACATTCATTTGCGCCATAACTTGAAGATGTTGAGCTTTTAGTTTTTTTTATTTCAACTTTCATTTGATAGACACGTGTTTGATGTGAAGCAAATATGTCATCCTTTTCCTTTAACAGCTGGGAATTCAGGTTCTGTGTCTTCTCAAGGTCATCTCTTAAAGCTTCTATAGTGGTCTTTGCTGTGCCGTGTTTGTCTGTCAAGGTCTGATGGGCCAATACTTCATCGGTCCTTTGGGACAATTGTTTTCTCAGATTTTGCAAATCCTCCAAATTGGCGGCATATTTTTTTTGCAGGTCAACGAGGGCACTTTGCTCTACTTCAGCAGACTTTTTTGTGTTTGGAAGCATCAGAGGACATCTTCTGCATTTCACTTTGTAACTGTGACACTAACTCTGTGCTTTCCATGAACTGTGTTTTGAAGAGCAACAACTCATTGACAGTTCCCTGCAAATCTTGAAGAGATTGTAATTGTTTCATAAGACTACAGTCTCGTTCTTCCAAAGCCTTTTTGAGATTTTTAGTTTCGACTGTTTGCATTTGGAGAGAGCTGTTGATATGACAAGAATTTTCTTCCAGGTGTGAAATCTGTTCTTTTAGGCTCTCACACTCTTTTTCTTTGTTGTTCAGATCAACATTCAGAGTTTCATTCGCCCGCGTGATGTTTCGTTTATCTTCAAGACTAGACTGCTCTTTTTGTTCCAATATATTTTTTAAAGTTGTTGACTCTGAAGTAAGAGTTTGGACTTGATCGGTAAGTTTGGAAACAGAATCTCCAAGCTCCGTTACTTGAACCCTTAAACGTAACGTTTCATTATCTTTATGTTTGAGCTGCCCCTCTTGCTCAAAAATCCTACCTTCAAGTTCTTTCAGTGAGTCATCTTTTCCCTTGATGATTAAACTAAGATGGTATTTATCTGATTGTGCAGTTAGGAACTTGAGCTCGCTTTCACTAACTGCGGTTTTTAGGTGCGCAAGTGCTTCCCGTGATTTGGAAAGCTTGACAAAAGATTGCTGAAGCTCAGATTTCAATCCTATATTTTGATCATTCAGTGCTTGAATTGCATCTTTAAAATCAATGGCCTCAGCTTTTATTTGTTCATCCTTTTGTTTGAGTCGAGAATTTTCTGAAGTGAGTGTCTCTACAGAATCCTTTAGTGTTGTAATTGTAATCTGCATCTCTGCTAAATTGTTGTTCATGGCAAAAAGTTCCCTGTCAAGTTTAATCCTGGACTTACTATGTTCATTGAGCTGTTTCTGGATTTCAAAATCATGCATTACATCTTGTAACACGCATTCTTTTTGTTCCAACTGTTGCTTTGCCTCGAAGCATTCTTGTCTTACAGACTCAACCTCACGTTGCATCTGCGACACGAGGTCCTTCTGCAGGTTAACTTCATTCTGATTCTTCTCATCTGATTTCTGCTTAAACATTGTGTCCTTCTCCAGTAGCCCCGACTTTAGGGCAGACCCCTGTTCTTGAAGCATGAATATTGTGTCCTGCAACTGCTGTTTTTGGACCTGATGGGCTTCCAAGAGAGATGTATTTTTGAAAAAAAGGTCTTCTTTCTCAGCCATTAAGAGGTTTAACTGACTAATTTGATTTTGTAGGTCATTTATTCGCTCTTGCAATGTTTCAATCTGCTGTCCCCTTTCACTCAGTGTTTCAGAAAGCATACTACATTCATTTTTTTTCTCAAGCAAGGATTCTTTGTTTGACATTTCTTTTGACTGGAGGACCTGCTTTGTATTATTTAAGGAACCAATTATCTCATTTTTTTTTCATTCAGAAGATCATTGATTATCTTCTCAGCGTTTGTAACTCGTATCTCAAGTTTAGATTTCTCTTCTTTGAGCACGCTAGTTACAGTTTTTACTTCCAAAGCCAAAGAAATGTTGCGTACCAATTCTTTTTGTAGTCGGTCATTCTCTTCTCTGAGACTAGCTATTGTCATAATAAAACTTGAGTTCTGCTCAACCGTGACAGTTTGTATTTTCCCCTCTAGCTGCTTTTCTCTTGATTTGAAAGCTGTGTGAAGTTGTTGGTTTTCCTCCACAATTGTCTTCATTTCACCTTTCAGGGTTGTCAGTTCGGTTTCACTGGATTTCAGTTTTTTCAACTTTTCTTCCATTTCATTTATTTCATTTTTTAGAGCTTGCACGGTCTTGTTCACACCATCAAAGTCATCTTTGTGTTTTTGGCACTGGTGAGCCATATTTTCCATCATCTTTTCTCTTTCTTCCAGATCCTTGCAAAGCTGAGAGCGTTCTGACTTCAGATATTCCAAATCCACTTGGAGCTCAGATACAGAACTCTTCATCAGGCAAATTATTTCATCCCGTAAACGATGACACTCTTCCTGTTTCTCATTCAAAGTGACATCCTTTCCCAATAGCCCAGACCTCAGACTGCAACTCTGTTCTTGAAGGAGAGACATTTTTTCTTGAAGCTGCATTCGCTCACTTCTTTGAGCCTCCAATTGTGCTTGAAGATCAGAGGCACACTGCTGTTTTTTACCTATTGCAACGTGTAACTCATGTAGCTCAGACCTAAATCTCTGTAATTGCCCTTGCAGTTGTGTGATGGTGTCCTCTTTCTTCTGAAGTAACTGTTTGAGATGAGTACATTCATTTGTTTTGACCAGGACAACTTCGTCATTTGAGAGTTTGCTTTGCTGAAGAACTCTGTTTAAATCGATAGTTTGTAAAATTAAATCTTCTTTCTTTTGTTCTAATTCGTGGATCAGACTGTTGCTTTGTAAATGTTGCGATTCCAATGTGGATAATTTGGCATGCAAAGAATCTGTTTCAAATTTAATTTCTGATATTGCCGCTACCTTTTCAGCTAGTTCCAGTCCAAGTTTTTCATTGTCGTTTGTTAAGTTATGTACTTGGTACTTTAAATTGTAGTTAAGTTCCTGAGCAGATAGCAACTCATCACTAAATTGGTTTATCTTCAGATTCTGGAGTTCAAGGTTTACTGTGACAAGCTTTTCTTGCAACTGCTGTTTCTCAGATTCCATACTTGTTAACCGATTGTTGGTTTTGGAGATATTTTCAATTCCAACATCAAGTTCTTTGCGCAGTTTCTTATTTTCAGATTCTATGACTTGTAATTCTGCATGATAGCTCTGTCTCTCATCAGTTGCTTGTTCAGCGTTTGCCTTCAGCTGATTTTCCAGAGATGCAATGATTTCCTTGCATGTCTTCATCTCTTGTGGAAAGGTGTCCTCACTCTGTGCTCGGTCCTTTAATTCTTTGGACAACAACTCTATATCATGATTGAATGTTTGCACTTGGGATAAGATTTTGTTATTTTAATCCTTGAGGGCTTTCAATTCATTTTCATGTGTCTCTTCTTTGTAAAGAATATTTTTTTCATTCTTTCTATTTATTTCCTTGAGCTGCAAAATTAGTTTATCAGACTCATGTTGTTTTTGGATAGCTAAGGTCAATTGATCCTTTAGAGAAGTGATAAGTGCTTCACCTTCCGAAATTTTTGTGTGCTGGCTCACAATCTGATTGTGAGTATGAGATTGGAGGTTCTGAATAGTTTTTTTTTATCCTCCTTGGCCTGTTTTATTAGGAGGTCCATCTCTGTTAATTTAAATTTATTTTCTTCTTTGGCCTTATCTAACTCCATCTCAACATCCTTGAGGTTGTCAACAAGCTCGGCTATTTTCCAATTAAGGGATTGCTGATCTGCAGTCTGTGAGTCTCTAAGAATTGCTGCCTCTTGATGTGCTTTACTCAGTACATTTTCTACTTGAACCATGCTTTCTTCTTTGAGTCGAAGCTCTTGTTTGAGAAATGTAATCTGTTGTGTTGACTCCAACATGTTGCTATTGAGTGCTTGGTCTTTTTCCAAAAGAGTTTCTTTCAGACTATCAATGTCCCGCTCACAATTTTGAAGATCATGGATAAATTGGGTTCTTTCTTCCAGGTGGGAGGCGTTTAACTTGTATAATTCGTCATTTGTTTGGTCCAGCTCAGATTGTAAAGTGTCTAAGAGAATGTCTTGCTTCTGACACTGCCAAAAAAGCCAAACAAACAAAATCAGCTTCAGTATCAAGGATGGAATAATTTTGACTTTTTGCAAAACCAAATCATAAAGCTGACAAAATTGGTTAAATATTTCTAAAAATAGATTATAGTGAAGCCCACCTTGTCTCTCAGCCCACTCAGCCTCTGTGTCAGGTCAATGACCTCTGCTTTTAACTCAGAGCAGTGATTTTCTGAGATACTTCTTTTCTTAGAAACACTCACAAGCTGAGGATAAAAATACACAATTAGACTGACCCATATCACCCTAACAACAGAAATAAACCTCACTAAAGATGGGCATACACTTTGAGAATACATTTAAAAGAAGGTACACTGGGAAAGTGTGTGTTTTCATTGGTTTTGTATTTTTATGTGGGCTCAGAATACGATTGAACACCAAGATCAATTGTTCCAGTTTGGTGCAACATCCATGAGTGCAACACTACACTATGCAAAGTAAAAACCACTTCTCAACGACATTCATATACGTAGCTGTAGAATTCTCAGGGCCCAAGATGCGTAGCCAAATTGGAAAGTGTTCTTTCGATTGGCAAGTCCAGATTTCAAATTGTATTTGGAAATTCTCAACATTGTGACCGCCAGGTTCACGTTTTTAAGAACAGCCAAACGACCTATCTCTTTACATTGACTTTAGATTTGCATTGCCTCCTTTTAACCATTTTCTCCCGTTATTATTTCATTACACTTGTCACAATTACGATTTTGATTCATTTCATCGTTTATACTGAATGGTTGTGTGTCTATTTTTGCTTTGTGAGTGGCTGGTGACCAGTTCAAGGTGGAACTTGCTTTTGGCCCAGACAGCTGGGAGCAGAAGCGGTTTGAAAAATTAATTCATTGTATATATTCTGTCGTCATATTGCTTATGATTTTAGCTAACTAATATCATTTAGTATGACCCATCTGCATCGGGACCTGTGGCTAGCCGTGTGATCATGGTTCACCATGCATTCAACACTTCTGTGCCTCTGCACCAGGTGCACTTTGCTGTTCCTGTTCCTGCAGTCTGATGCCTGGTTCTGGTGCAGAGGGTTCTCGGGTCATATTTTATCCCCTAAATGTTTTGGACTCAGTCTCAGGGTTATCAGGTTATCATAGTTTTATACCTAACCTGTGTGCCTGTGCTTGTTGCACATTTCTGTGTCCTAGTAGGCAGATGGGGGACAGGGAGATTTTAATCCACGTAGAGCACTTTTGATTTGCAGTGTGTATAAGGGGCACTATACAAATTGACTGGCTGATTTATTGAATTGGCCTAGGGCAGGGGTGGGCAAACTTTTTGACTCGCGGGCCGCATTGGGTTCTAAAATTTGACAGAGGGGCCGGGCCAGGAGCATTTGGAGGGAGTGTTTGGGCCGGAAATACTCTGAACAAGTTATGTCCATAATTTATAAAATCACTTCAAATGACTTCGACTGAGCGTATTTTACAAAGATTCCACAGCATATAGCTATAGTTTACGTTTTAAGACTTGCGCCGAATATTCATGAAGTCTTGTTTTTGAGTTGATGACGATCCCCATGTGACGTCACGTTTGGACCGCCCCTGACCGAGAAAGCGACATACAATGCATTTTGGGTACTTTGTTTGGTCTGAAAACTTCATGTTGATCCGTGTTGATGGTGAAATTAGAAGGAAAACACATAAATAACGCCATGGTGAATCGTTGTGTGTTGCACCAAGACAACTATTTGATATTCGCTGACACAAATTCCCAGCTGACAAATCAGCCCATTTCCAACGCAGCTTGGGCGCAATCTTCTGCATTTTCTGGGTGCTACATTGCTGTCATTGACGGGTCGAATTGATATGGGAGGACTCCTTGAATCAATTGCAAACATTTATGCTTTCCTCTTCAGAACTATTTGAATCATATTCATAACTGGATGAGTAACAAGAAAACATCTTCTCCGAATCTGAAGCAATTGTTTTGATTCTCGATCAAAGGCAAGACGTCTTGGCGTGACGTCACGAACAGGGGGGTGGGACCTTCTGAAACTGACCATTTCCGGATTTATTTTGAAGTCATTTTTATTGGTGTTTTTCATTTCACTAAAAATATCAGCCTGCCTGATTTGGGTATTTTAGATGCTATAAAACGTTTTTCTCATGTCAGTGGGAAACAAAAAAAAATGGTGCCGGTTGTCCTTTAAATGTAGTATGTACAAACCTCATAGCACAGTAAGAACACTACAACCCAATTTATTAACTGTCTTTCAAATGTGAAAAATATCCCTGATCAGTAAATAAATTTGTCTCAAGGAATATGGCGTTTACATACTATTTCGCAGATACTTGGAGGAGGAAATGGAAATAGATTAAAATAACATATGCACTGTGATTTATCAAGATTGCGTCTGTTTTTAATAAGTTTCCATCGAAGGGGCAAAGTTAAAGAAATCAACATTTATTGAAAAATGGAATCACTTTCAACATTCAAAACATATTATTACACAACGAAATATTCAAGCTCAATAATACCTACTTGTGTTAAATTCCGCCAAATCATAGATGGTTTGTCCTGACCGCGCGCTCAACAAACTCCTCATAGACGCCCTCGCCTTCACGCGCAAACAATACACGTGTACCGTCGCCGAGCACACAAACATAGACTACCTGCAGTTGAAATTTGCATACTCGGCACGGCAGCCAATCAGAAGCCTGCTTCTTTCTTCCGGACTTTCGCAAGCGTTATAAAGTCGTGCAATTGCATGTCATTTTCCAAAATAGATGCACAGAACCTCAGCCCAGAAGAAAGATTCAAAAGAAGCTAACAAGATATGTGACGCTACAAAACGTAAATTTACAATCAACCGTGACTCGTCTGTGTAAGCTCTCAGTCGTACAGGAGTGGTCCATCGATGAGAAGGTTTCTTCAGCCGTCATCTGTACAAAAGTGAAGGTTTCGGACGTTTCGCCTCCTATCCAAAAGGCTTCGTCAGCGAACTAAAGTCTGACTGGTCGTATCGGCCCCATTTATATATCCCTAATGTCCAGACATGGTGGCGCCGGACACAGCTATGATAGGTCCCTACTCTCAGGTTTGGGGGGGGGCGGGGGACCCCTCCCTGTGG